>NW_026930902.1:0-42617 GCF_032062105.1 Saccostrea cuccullata
TTGAAATATTTTACATTTTTGGGTTTTTTAAAATGCTATAAAAGGCGGATAGGCTCATTTCTGATAAAATACAAAAAAATCTCGTTATAACGAGCTAGTTATCTCGTTATAACGACTTTAGTTATCTCGTTATAACGAGATAATTTTCTCGTTATAACGAGTTAATTTTTCTCGATATAGCGAGTTTAAAAATGGTCTAAGTGATATAGGAAGTATGGCATATAAAACCGAATCGATCAAGTCTGTTTAAAGTGTGTATTATAAAGATTTTATTGAAAAACAACAAACTAGTTTTGTTTTGTTTTTCGAGGGGTTGTTTATATAAAGATGCAGTTCGCTTATTTATAAACGATGCAGTTGACATGTATTGTTTAACTTGAAAGACTGAAGACAAATACGTGTACATGTATACGGAAACGTTTGGCTGCTTCGTGATGTTGTGTTATGAGTGGACAGTAGCTCCCGAATTTTACGCCCATGACTTAATTGCTGATGTCTCCATATCCCCCTTCTTCAAAACATTTCTTACTCTAAATACAATATATATCACACTGTAATATAATATATGTTGCATCAACGCCTTTATAAGCTTGCTATTATAATGTACTAATTTAGGAACTTCAACATTGATTGTGAAACTTTATAAGTCATGCAAAACGTCTTTTATTGGAGAAAGTTGTCATACATAAAGTGCCAAACTTTGAAGCAAGTACATTTGGCAATAATTTTTTTTAATATTGTGTCCTTAGAGACGTTCACGTATCAATGTATAAATGTGTTCTGTTTAAAGATTGTTATTTTTATCAAACTGTTTTTATTGACAGCAAGTAAGTTCAGGATTAATATTATTTAAACCATACTGCAAATTATATTTGCGACTTTTTATCAATTTTAAAGTTAAGTACGACTGATAATTGTCAACTAAACTTCAGTGGCATTAAAAAATTACAGCCATTTTAATTCCTATACTGCTATTAATTTGGAAATTAAGGGGCAACTTATTATTTCGTTATAACGAGATAATTAACTCGTTATAACGAGAAAACTATCTCGTTATAACGAGATAACTTACTCGTTATAACCAGTTAACTAACTCGTTATAACGAGTTAACTTAAGTCGTTATAACGAGATAACTAATTCGTTATAACGAGATAATTAATTTGCTATAACGAGATAAGTAATTCGTAATAACGAGATAAAAACAAGTCGTTTTAACGAGATAATTAACTCGTTATAACAAGATACTAAGTCGTTATAACGAGATAGTTAAATCGTTATAACGAGTTAAATATTTTTTTATCTTTTCAGACGATCCTATCCGGCTTTCGTAAAATACAATTACTAGTATATATGCAAAAATATATTGAGTAAATAATATAGCACAGATAAATAGTTACATAACTTACTCGAATACAAAGGAATACGAATATAGGTCCATCCACATAATCTGTCGTAAATCGGTTTTCTTCTTATTATTATATTTTTAAAAGATCTAACGAGGCTTGGGGGAGAATAACATCATTTTCAGACTATTTCGATCTCCTTTAAAAGGAGAGCTCCATATAAAGATGTACAAAATGATCAAAATTCAAAACTAAAATGTATGGTTTTTTTCTTTACCTAATGAATGTTGACATCTTAAGATACCGTATCTAAAAAAAATTCGTTAAATCTGATGGTTAATTTGTAGTTAAATTGTTGAACCCCCCCCCCCCCAGCCTCCTTAAATATTCATAATAATTATTAAATTATGTTCTAAAATAAATATATGTACAAAATAATAAAATGCAAATTCATTTTCAATGAATATTTAGAGAGGGTTGTTCCGTAAAATCGTGGACAAGTTGTCTAGTTTGAAAAACAATCATCACTGCGTTCTGAAATTTTCACCACTCTTTAGTAGATAAATTATGAATATACAAAGCAAATTTCAAATAGATATATGCATAAGTAAACAAATTGTTATATTTTATGCTATGTACTGTATCGCCCTACGGCGCACGGATTATAACGTCGAAGTGTCTAAAACAGCGTCACGTTTCATTTTGCTAAACTTAAAGTTGGATAAGCCCCACTTCAATTTAGAAAATTTTATTGATTTACATATAAAGTATCTATAACCAGTTAAGAAACCAATGTGGCACACTCATGCGATCTTCTGAATATTTATTAGCAAGTTACAAACAGTATTCTCACCATCATTCAACTAAAAGAGAAGCTCACATCGACGGTCGACGGTGACAGCGTCCTTTGCTAAATATTACAAATGTCAGTCTGTCCATATGTTTTGTAATATCTGGGGACTTGACCCATGAAGATTTCACTAAGAAAACTTTCATTTCATTTATATACTAAAGACTGGTGATATTTTTCATATTTTCTTTCTTCTGTATTCATTTAAAGTCTCTAAAGGCGTCATTACAACATCCTAATCTATCTGAACTGCTCTCCGGTGCGCCGTAACGTCATAAAAAGTCGCCATTTTTCGTGTATTGTGTTTATTACTTTCCCATTTCAAATGCTCGGGAAACTGCTAAAAATTAACCAAATGCCTTGAATTTTTTAAAAAGACGACAGAATTGAATAAGGAATGGAATTAGGATAATTTTCATCCTAATCTTATGTATTGAAAACTTTTATTACGAATTAATTCTTATGTCTTCTCTAATATTACCTTGCTATTTTTACCGTGCGCCGTAGGACCGTACCTTGTGCACATTGAAGCAGAATAAAATCTTTATTTTTGAATATATGTTATCAAAAACATTATGATTCACTTAAATATGATGAATAAACATTTACAGAAAATTTCAGCTTAGTGCGCCCATTACTTTTGGAGAAAAACGCTTTGTCCACGAATTTTATGGGACAACCCTCGTACAAACGATTTATTATAATAATTTAGCATCATATATTAAATAAATCCTTTGAATACATCTAAATGTTTATTGAGTTCTTTTATGACTTCGAAATACACATTTATAATAATGTCAACCTGTCGACCTATCAACTATACTTTCATTACTTCGAATTTCGCAATATTAATGATGTCAACGTGTTGACCTGTCAGCCATATATCAAAGCACGATTATCAACAAATAAACTTTTAATGACTTCACAGTAATATTGTGGTCAACATGTCCGTTTGCCAACCTGTCAGCTAAACAGATATTGTGGCATGTTTATGAACAAATTTTCTTTTATGACTTCGAAATACACATTTATAATAATGTCAACCTCTCAAACTGTTAGATTTTAGTATTCAAAAACGATAACATAAAAAATAATGTAGACACTATCTAATGCACAAATATTTAATATTCCAAAATTTTGAAACGTTATCAATTAAAATTGAAATATTTGAACTTCTAAAGATAAAAGTATTTCATATTTGCTTAATAAGGGTAAACTTTTTGTTGTCATTCAGAAGAAAATTAATCGTGACATTTATTTGCATCATTTAGTGAATATACCTGAAGAAATATTAAGAGAGGATATCGATGCTAGAGAAAGGTTTTTGAAAAACTTAAGGAAGAAAATGTAAAAATGTTTCGCGCCAGAGGCATGATAGTTGGATGTGCAGGTGCAGGTAAAACAACTCTTCTTAGCAAGCTTCACGGAGGAGGTATAACAGATGAAGATGAACCCGCTGAGACAACTATCGGCCTTGAGGTCCATGAAGATTTATTTACTATTAAGGAAAAAAAGTTAACAGAGTAAACTAAATAGCAGCATGATTGAGGTTTTCAAAAATGCTCAAAATTTGCACAAATCCATCCTGGTTTACACATAGAACACAGTCGTTACCGCAAAGTGTTGAAACAGAAAAATAATTATAACTGTCAGAGAAAAATTTCCAATGAAAATATCTTGCGGTAACGAGTGTGCTCATGTTGAAAAAAATAATATAAAATGTCATTGCGTGTAAAAATGTTGAAATTAAATTTATTCAGACAGCTAATAAACGAACATTTTTTTCTTGCATGTTTAAGAATTTTATTCGGAAGAACACTTCCCTTAATTCATTAGTGTGTATGAAAACAATGAAAAAGATTAAAATTGAAATAAGAAGCACGATGCACATACATCCTATTCTTTTTATAACATTGTGGATTTTCAACAGATCATTTTTTTAAGAAATAAATGAAAATTTCACCGATTTTCTTTTTTGATTTACAATGTTTCTTTTTTTATTTTACGGTTATGTTGATACAAAAAGGTTCTTATATAATACTCATCACTTAATCATTGCACAGAATGAAATCATACGGTATAGTCACTAATTAGAGATTTTGCAAATGGCTCAGTTAAGTCGAAACATTGATTTAGCAAATTATGTCATTACACATTTCTCTTGAAAGCGAGAGGGTACATGTAGATAGTAATCGGTATGTCCGTCCGTCTGTCCGAACGTCCGTCCGTCTGTTAAGCTTTGGAATACCCATTACTTACGTCTCCATATAAGTGAAAAATTCTCGAGAGGGACGTTAAATAATGTACAATCAATCAATCAGTCTTAACCAACTGAATGAAATTGAATGGAGACTTTCAGAGAATCTTTATATAATGATACCATTGTGCACCTCCTATTTTGTGTTTTGATCCGACACATATTTTGGGTTTCATGAAATAAGTTATTTGCAAAGGTTTAGCCTATTTTGATTACTTGTCTCCTACAAAATTTTAACAAATGACAAAATTACATTTTGCAGTGATAAAATATTTTGTCTTTTTTGTTTTAAAGACAACATACTGTGGTCATAAAACTTTATGGAAAAAACAATAATCTATTCTTATTTGTTCTTTAATTTAAAGGGGCGACAGTGGTTTCCATTGCACAATATTTCTTGCATCATAGTAAAACTTTCTTTGCTTAATTATTAAGATTAAACAAAATCAAGATACGAGGGTTGATCCAAAAGTAATGTCACGGTGTATATCAATATATTCAATATCTTTATTATTTGTCGTCATATAATCAAATATAATATACCAAAAGATGCATAGACGTTTAAAATATTAAACATATGGGGGGTCGCCGCGTCACAACTAAGTGTCACGTTTTGAATTGTAAATTGTTATACTGAAATTGACAAAAACTTTAAAAAGCATCTTAGAAAGGAACATCTAATCGCCCAATATTTTATTAGAGAAAATTTTACGACATTTTCTAATTTTAAGTTGAAAATAAAATGACGTCATTGCTGTTTGATCATAAACATTGCTGTTTTAATCAGCTTGAATGAACAAAAGAAATGTCGAAATAGAAAAAAACCGCTGAAACGATCTGTAATCCGTTTTTCCTTCAAAAAAGGGAAATCGCCCGTAAAATTAGTTACGATGATAAACAGACACAAAGAGGATAGAATGTAAATAAGAGACTTGTTTATAGAATTGATGATTTCAGCGATTTTTAGCGGGTCAAGTGTCACTAAATGATCAGCAGAGGACAGAAGGACCGACAAGGGGAGGTCGAGAGGAAACGTTCTTGAAATGGTGTCTGACGTTGTCCAAAAAAAAAGAAACAGTAAGGGTTAGAGCGATATGAGAAACTTAAAGCTTGTATTATGGTACTGTTCAAAGAATTTTGAAAGATACCTAAATTATGTATAGACCGACTTTACAATGGGTGCCAATTATTCTTTTAAAAAGAGAAATATATGTTTATGTGTTCGCGAATCTCAAATAAATTTAATGAATGAAGGGGAAGCGTTTAAGGGTATGACGACGTTATTTAAGTGCGGCGACTACCATAATCGCACTTTGTATATGACTCGATATTTTGAAAAGTATACATCATTTTAATTTGAAATTTTCAGGGCTGATTTGTAATATATATAGCCATTATCATGTTGAATTTCGTTAATTTACGTCGACTAGTAGCAATTTTATCGAAGTTGTGACGTTACTTTTTGATCAACCCTCGTATTATAGGTTTAAAAAATGTAATTACAATATTATAAACTAATTCTGTCACTGATCAGTATAGGTCAAGGCCGTTACAATGTGTTAATGAAGTTATGATAAACACTTATTAAAGAAAGCGGTAATAAAAATGATATTAAATAAAAACTAATGCAATGTAAACATACTCTCTTGAAATTATAAAAAAAGAAGAAATTTCAGAATCATAATTTATTCATTTTTTCTATTATGTTTTTCATACTTATCCTTTTCATATTTTGTAGTACTCTATAAAACAGGAAAATCCGTTAATCTTTGGCATTTTGAAATGCCCCCTTCCTCTGGTAGCAAGACGGTAGAATTTTGTTTTTCTTACATTTTATGAACATTTCAGCATTACTCATCAAATACGAGGGTTGTCCAGAAAGTCGTAGACAGGTTAAACAGTTTTGTTTCTCTTTTGCTTTATTAAATTTCTTTCCATGTCGTAGCAAATATTAAAATTTTTTGTTGATGCGTTTCAAGTTTCATGATGATATCACATCTAATATGGAAATTATGAAAAAAAAGAAAGAATATAAGTGTACACCGGCGCACGAAAGCAAGCGTAAATTACGTCTCTTATAACATCATGATCTCTTTGTCTGCTTCACTAGCGGGTATTAACAATCAATGTTTTTTTTAAGTGAAAAACCACTCTTGATTAACAGACATATTTAAATTCAATACTATCCGTTTGTTTTTTACTTGTTTTTTTTAAGCATATTCAAATTTCAGTCGAAATTTAGTCGAAAGATTGCCTTAAATTGAAGGCAGCAGAGAATACAAATTGTTTGACGTTGTTAGCGGTCAAGATTTCCCTAATTGTTTGCGTTTATCAAACAGTACTCTGCTTCATACATGCCGTAATTAACTATTTTCGGTACAGAAGAAAACCTCTCATTGAATACCGTGCAATTTAAAAATAACTTTTTAAAAATTAAAATCTGGTGTCTAATGTCACTTCTGTACTTTTTTCCGTCTTTGATGTATATTAACCATATCCAATACAATTTATTATATCTCCGTGCGCCGACCACGCGTTTGACGACGTCATTTTCATCAAACTCAATTTAAACGATACTATGAAAATCATAGTATATATGAATATCATGACACCAATCGCGTGTTTCTAATGATATTTATATGAAATTTTGACATAAATATTAGATTTTATTCTGGTTTCAGTGATTTAAATTTGAGTACAATGTATTATATAGTACTAAAGAAATAAAAGCAAATGTAATAGTTATATGTGTAAATTATTCCGAATTTTCTCCGTGCGCCGACAGGCCTTATCGGCCTTCATATAAATCGTCCTAATATTGTTGATATGAAAGATATGTATTTAAAAATTCACAATTTTAAGGAACATTGACTATATTATGTCTTTGCAAAATTTGGTAAGCATTGGTTGCATGATTAAAAAATTATAAACATTTTCTACGACATTTTGGGACAACCCTCGTATCTTAGTTTGAACAAGAAGTCTATTTTGGTTTTTGTATAATCTGCTTTAAAGTGCTAACATTGGCATTTTCCTATATAATCCTATAGTAAATGTACCTGTATTTTGAGACAGTCCCTCAAAAATACCTGGACAGTAGATATCCCCCAAATTTTGATTGTAGACTAAAGTTAATGTAAGTTATGTATGGTATAAAAATGAAGAGTATCGTAATTGTGGTTTTAGGATGATAAAACCCTAGACACCCCCTTTAATTTTGTATGCATAAACATTTGGGTAGATAACCCATGAAGAGTCATACTCAATCGAACAATAATGTGAACTAAACATAAACATGAAATCAAAAATTTTCGTGAGCTTAATAATCGTGGTTTTCCGTTTTACATGTATGAAAAGAACCATGAATTTTTATCCACCACGGAATGCAATTTTTCTTATATAACACTACCGAATGATTCCTTAACCACGAAATTAAAACCTCATGAAATGTCATAATATCTAAGCGTGGACACCGGTATTACCTCCAACTTGCTATTTTTTTTTCCGGAGACTACTATTACATCATGAAGAATCATCTTAAACTATATTATTTGTGACCACTTCAGAAGTTCACATTCTTTGGCGTTCAGATTTAAGAACGCAGTTCGCAGTTCGCTATTCGCAATTCAAAAGTGAACTGCGTTCTA
Source organism: Saccostrea cuccullata (assembly GCF_032062105.1). Taxonomy (NCBI): domain Eukaryota; kingdom Metazoa; phylum Mollusca; class Bivalvia; order Ostreida; family Ostreidae; genus Saccostrea; species Saccostrea cuccullata. The sequence goes on from NW_026930902.1 coordinate 8,099, forward strand.
GAACGCACTTTGCAATTCAAAATTTAAACGTACGCTGTGTGGTCTGAAATTTTGAGGGTGGGGTACTAGTGGCCAGATACCACTTCTATGAGGAAATAGTGATGGTACCATCTCCAGTTTCCGAGATATGGTCTTCTAGTTTTTAGCCCTACAATATAATACTATACGAATAAACCTCGGGCTCGGGGACATCAAAGTCCCCTACCCTGGGGTCTGAAATTTTTGGGGTGGGGTACTAGAGGCCAAATACCACTTTTATGAAAAATAATGATGGTACCATCTCTAGTTTCCGAGATATGGACTTCTAGTTTTTAACCCTACTATATAATACTATACTAATAACCCTCGGGCTCGTGGACATCGAAGTCCCCTACCCTGGGTCTGAAATTTTGGGGGTGGGGTACTAGTGGCCCGATACCACTTTTATGAAGAAATAATGATAGTACCATCTCTAGTTTCCGAGATATGGTCTTCTCTAGTTTTTAGCCCTACAATATAATACTATACGAATAAACATTGGGCTCGGGGACATAGAAACACCCTACCTTGGGGTCTGAAATTTTGGGGGTGGGTGTTTAAGGGCCCGATACCACTTCTATGAAGAAATGGTGATGGTACCATCTCTAGTTTCCGAGATATGGTCTTCTAGTTTTAGCCCTACTATATAATACTATACGAATAAACATCGGGCTCGGGGACATCAAAGTCCCCTACACTGGGGTCTGAAATTTTTGGGGGTGGGGTACTAGTACCCGATACCACTTCAATGAAAAAATGGTGATGGTACCATCTCTAGTTTCCGAGATATAATCTTCTCGTTTTTAACCCTACTCTATAATACAATACGAATAAACATCGGGCTCGGTGACATCGAAGTCCCCTACCCTGAGGTCTGAAATTTTGGGGGTGGGGTACTAGGGGCCAGATACCACTTCTATGAAAAAATGGTGATGGTACCATCTCTAGTTTCCGAGATATGGTCTTCTAGTTCTTAGCCCTACTATATAATACAATACGAATAAACATCGGGCTCGGGGACATCGAAGTCCCCTACCCTGGGGTCTGAAATTTTGGGGGTGGGGTACTAGTGGCCCGATACCACTTCTATAAAGAAATGGTGATGGTACATCTCTAGTTTCCGAGATATGATCTTCTAATTTTTAGCCCTACTATATAATACTATACGAATAAACATCGGGCTGGGGGACATCGAAGTCCCCTACCCTGGGGTCTGAAATTTTGGGGGTGGGGTACTAGCGGCCAGATACCACTTCTATGAAAAAATGGTGATGGTACCATCTCTAGTTTCCGAGATATGATCTTCTAATTTTTAGCCCTACTATATAATACTATAAGTGGACCCTCATTTATCCGGACGCTTTGGTTCCCAGTCAATTTGTCCGGATATGGAGAGCATCCGGATATCTGAATCACCAGTTAAACAAGACAAAATAACATTTAAAAATTTGGTTCCGATGAAAAATTGTCCAGATACTGAAGCATCCGGATATCTGGCGTCCGGATATCTGAAGGTCCACTGTATACGAATAAACATCGGGCTCGGGGACATCGAAGTCCCCTACCCTGGGGTCTGAATTTTGGGGGTGGGGTACTAGTGGCCCGATACCACTTCTATGAAGAAATAGTGATGGTACCATCTCTAGTTTCCGAGATATAGTCTTCTAGTTTTTAGCCCTACTATATAATACTATACGAATTAACATCGGGCTCGGGGACATCAAAGTCCCCTACCCTGGGGTCTGAAATTTTGGGGTAGGGGTATTAGTGGCCAGATACTACTTCTATGAAAAAATGGTGTTGGTACCATCTCTAGTTTCCGAGATATGGTCTTCTAGTTTTTAGCCCTACTATATAACACGCATTCTCTGTAAGCACCAAAAAATCTTGGAAACGACATGTCTCGGATTTTCATGAAATTTTCACCATAGGTGTGCCTTGGTACAAAACTAGTAAATATGGTGTCGGAAGTTCCACACATGCACTTGCTTGCCATGGAGACGGATCCATTGAATTCGGCCATTTTTGGCCCATTTTGACTAAATGAGAACATGAAAATTGAGGAAATATAAATGAATATTTATTGGTATCTAATATACTCTAACAAAAATCATTTGATCATATGATAACATAGCATTTTAAGGTACACAGGGCATATAAATGATTATTCTAGAAATATTCCTCCTGTACGGAAAAGGTCATGCAAACTTACATGGTTTCTAAAAAATTGAAAAATGGGGAAATTATAATTTTTTGAGATCTTTGAGGCTAAATAAGAAAAATTGTCCGCGGAAATTTCCCAAATCTTAAATGTGTTATCATACTTGGGAATAAGTAGTGTCACTTCATGAAAAAAATATAAGTGGGCTTTTGCTCCTATTTTTAGTAACATGTATCTATAAATAGATATATTTTAGAAAAATGTGAAAAATCTAATTTTGGCAAAGTTTAAATTGTCATTAATGCATAATTAGAAGGTATGTTGTAAAATTTGATATTTTAATGACAAGAGCTGGACACCACTAGCTGGTATGGACCACGGTTGAGGTTAATTCCCATTTCTATTTTAAGTAACAGGTGGCTAAATATAGATATGTCTCTGAATATTAGGAAAAATGGCATTTTTGTTCTAATTGGAAGTTTCATATAAAAAGTCCTAACGAAAATAAAGCTTTCTACAATATGCTTTCAGAATGTACATGTGTTTGTTCAAAAATTGCTACAATATTGAGGATAGACTCTTGCTTCATTTAATGGCAACAATGGTCTAAAAATAGATTACTCGAATAAATTAAAGAAATTATAGGTTATTGCACCTTTTCAGACCACTGATACTAAAAATAGAAAAATGTAGACCATTGTTGGTATTAAAAAAAGGTCAGTTCTAAATATATAACAATGCCTGTACAAACAAGTGTTCATTTCGAAGGCATATTGTAGAAAGCTTTATATTTAAGCCATTTTCTAGGAAGATTCAAATTAGCAAAAGTCATTTTTTTTCCTAATATTTAGAGACAAATCTATATTTCGCCATTTGATACCTAAAATAGAATTGGGAAACCCCCTCAACCATTGTCCATACCGACTAATGGTGTCCAGCTTTTGTCATTAACATCTCAAATTTTACAATACTCGAAATTAAGCAGCAATGACATCTATAAAGTGCCTAAAAAAGGCGCAATAATCTACATTTTCTCAATTATTCGAGTAATCTATGTTTTGACTGTTGTTGCCATTAAATGAAACAAGAGTCTGTCCTCAATATTGTAGCATTATTGTACAAACATGTGAATTCTGAAAGCATATTGTCGAAAGCTTTATATTTGTTAGGACTTTTTATATGAAGCTTCCAATTAGAACAAAAATGCCATTTTTCTAGTATTCAGACATCTCTATATTTAGCCACCTGATACTAAAAAAAGAAATGGGAATTCCCTCAACCATTATTCATACCTGGCCAGCTAGGGGTGTCCAGATCTTGTCATTAACATCTTAAATTTTACAAAATATTTCATAATTATGCAGCAATTACATCTAAAATGTGCTTGGAAAGGTGCAATAATCTACATTTTCTCAATTATTCGAATAATCTATTTTTAGACCATTGTTGATATGAATGAAAGAAGACTCCATCCTCAATATTGTGGCAATTATTGTACAAACACATGTACATGTACATTCTGAAAGCATATTGTAGAAAGCTTTATATTTGTTAGGACTTTTTATATGAAGCTTCCAATTAGAACAAAAATGCCATTTTTCCTAATATTCAGAGACATCTCTATATTTAGCCACCTGATACTAAAAATAGAAATAGGAATTCCCTTCAACAATTATCCAGACCAGCTGGAGGTATCCAGATCTTGTCATTAACATCTTAAATTTTACAAAATATTTACTAATTATGCAGCAACTACATCCAAAAAGTGCCTGAAAGTGTGCAATAATCTACATTTTCTTAAATTATTCGATTAATCTATTTTTAGACCGTTGTTTATATAAAATGAAACAAGAGTCCATCCTCAATATTGTGGCAATTTTTGTGCAAACACAAGTACATTCTGAAAGCATTTTGTCGAAAGCTTTATATTTGTTAGGACTTTTTATATGAAGCTTCCAATTAGACAAAAATGCCATTTTTACAATATTCAGAGACATCTCTATATTTAGCCACCTGATACTAAAAATAGAAATGGGAATTCCCCTCATCAATTATCTATACTTGCTTGTGGTGTCCAGCTCTTGATATTTACATCTAAAATTTTACAAAATATTTACTAATTATGCAGGAACTACATCTAAAAATTGCCTGAAAAGGTGCAATAATCTACATTTTCTTAATTATTCGAGTAATCTATTTTTAAACCATTGTTGCCATTAAATGAAACAAGAGTCCATCCTGAATATTGTAGCAATTTTTGAACAAACACATGTGCATTCTGAAAGCATATTGTAAAAAGCTTTATTTTCGTTAGGACTTTTTATATGAAGCTATCTATTAGAACAAAAATGCCATTTTTCCTAATATTCAGAAACATCTCTATATACATGTATAGCCATCTGTTACTAAAAATAGAAATGGGAATTTCCCTCAACCGTTGTCCATACCAGCTAGTGGTATCCAGCTCTTGTCATTAGAATCGCAATTTTTACAACATACGTTCTAATTATGCAGTAATGACAATTAAAACTTTGCCAAAATTTGATTTTTCACATTTTTCTAAAATATATCCAGTTATAGATACATGTTACTAAAAATAAAAGCAAAAGCCCACTTATGTTTTTTTCATGAAATGACACTACTTATTCCCAAGTATGATCACACATATAAGATTTGGGAAATTTCCGCGGACAATTTTTCTTATTAAGCCTCAAAGATCTCAAAAAATTCCAATTTCCCCATTTTTCAAATTTTTAGAAACCATGTAAGTTTGCATGACCTTTTTCGTACAGGAGGAATATTTCTCAGTGTACCTTAAAAGGTCATGTTATCATATGATCCAATGATTTTTGTTAGAGTGTATTAGATACCGATAAATATTCATTTATATTTCCTCAATTTTCATGTTTTCATTTAGTCAAAATGGCCGAATTCAATGAATCGTCTCCATGGCAACCAAGTGCACGTGTGGAACTTCCGACACCATATTTACTAGTTTTGAACCAAGACACACCTATGGTAAAAATTTCATCAAAATCCGAGACATGTCGTTTCCAAGCCTTATAGTAAATTCGTTGGTGCTTACAGAGAATGCGTGATAATACTATACAAATATACATCGGGCTTGGGGACATCAAAGTCCCCTACCCTGGGGTCTGAAATTTAGGGGGTTGGGTACTAGTGGCCCGATACCACATCTATGAAAAAGTGGTGATGGTACCATCGCTAGTTTCCGAGATATGGCCCTCCACTTTTTAGCCCTACTATATAATACCATACGAATAAACATCGGGCTCGGGGACATCGAACTCCCCTACCCTGGGATCTGAAATTTTGAGGGTGAGGTACTGGGGGTCAGATACCACTTCTGTGAAGAAATGGTGATGGTACCATCCCTAGTTTCTGAGATATGGCCCTCCACTTTTTAGCCCTACTATATAATACTATACGAATAAACATCGGGCTCGGGGACATCGAAGTCCCCAACTCTGGGATCTGAAATTTTGGGGGTGGGGTACTAGTGGCCCGATACCACTTCTATGAAGTGGTGATGGTGCCATCTCTAGTTTCCGAGATATAGTCTTCTAGTTTTTAGCCCTACTATATAATACTATACAAATATACATCGGGCTCGGGGACATAAAAGTCCCCTACCCTGGGGTCTGAAATTTTGGGGGTGGGGTACTAGGGGCCAGATACCACTTACTATGAAAAAAAGGTGATGGTACCATCTCTAGTTTCCGAGATATGGGCTTCTAGTTTTTAGCCCTACTATATATAATACTATACGAATAAACATCGGGCTCGGGGACATCAAAGTCCCTACCCTGGGGTCTGAAATTTTGGGGGTGGGGTACTAGTGGCCAGATTCACTTCTTTGAAGAAATGGTGATGGTACCATCTCTAGTTTCCGAGATATAGTCTTCTAGTTTTTAGCCCTACTATATAATACTATACGAATAAACATCGGGCTTGGGGACATCGAAGTACCCTATCCTGGGGTCTGAAATTTTGGGAGTGGGGTACTACTTGCCCGATACCACTTCTATGAAGAAATGGTGATGGTACCATCTCTAGTTTCTGAGATATGGTCTTCTAGTTTTTAGCCCTACTATATAATACTATACGAATAAACATGGGCTGGGGACATCAAAGTGCCTACCCTGGCGTCTGAAATTTTGGGGTGGGGTACTAGTGGCCCGATAGCACTTCTATGAAAAAATGGTGATGGTACCATCTCTAGTTTCCGAGATATGGTCTTCTAGTTTTTAGCCCTACTATATAATACTATACGAATAAACATCGGGCTCCATATTTTGAATACATGTTCTTCATACCTATAAATAGCAGGAAAACCCATGTCTAAATAATTTATCGCATTGTCTCTGTATTAACATAAGATATTGTCTACTAAAATACGACAGATTAGATCTACATGTACATGTGTATAATTAAGTTATTAGGGTTTTAGGCGTTTACCATTTTAATAAGAATCCAGCAATCAAAAACAAAAAAAAGGAGGGGGGGTTACAGAAGAAGAATTTAATAATAATTCAAGTGGAATAGGATATCCAGTATTTTGGATATGATGTATAATAAAGTGTTCTTATAATTTTTTTTAGATTTCTTTCTCTATGAATATGAAAATTTTATATAGCAAGATTTAAGTTCTTTTTTTAAGCTGTAAACTTTCATTACAAACTTTTGTTTGATAACATACCGATATTGCCCTTTCATGATGTTTATTCATAGATAGACTTCACAGAAATGCAAAATACTTTTTTTTGTGGAGTCGATAAATAAATGGATTGACCGTATGAAAGGACTACCAGGTACGTTTGTTAGCTTTTTAACTGAAAAAAAATTGTATAAACCATAAGTTTTCTTTTTCATCTTTTTTTTATCCAACAAACGAAGTTTTGAGGTGTAGATATATAGCCGTCTGTCTGTCTGTATAGCTGTCTGGTAACATGTACAAACGGGTCCGGTCCACATATATCTTTTGATTAAAATAAAGATTATATTTCTTCCTACAAAAATTGCTCATGACCTAAGGATGTGCCATGACCTTAACCTAAGGTCTTTTTAACAAGTTCAAGGTCACCTGAAGAACTTTTTCATAAATCGTATCCGGTCCATATCTTATGTATACACTTAGTGAGTTCCCATTTTACACTTAGATTCCTTATGACCTTAGGTTGTGCCATGACTTGACTTAAGTACATTATTTCATGTATTCAAGTTTAGCTTTAAGAAAAAGTTCATAATTATATTTTTTAAGCAAAACAAAAAAATGAATCTACCACTTTACACAAAGATTGCTAATGACTTAACGGTGTGTCATGACCTTGATTCAAATTATTCTGTGGAAATCCAATGTGACTGGTCCAAAGCTTACCTATGGATATATTTAGTTGGGTTTCCTTTTATAAAAAGATTGCTAATGACTTGATGGTTTTACTCGATCTTTAGTCATGGTTTTTTTGTACACGTTCAATGTCCCAGGAAGAATATAGAAATATGTCCATAGGACATAAATTCTCAGCCGAAGGTATACCGGGGTATATAAGTAATGCAACATGAAATTTGTATGAAATTTGTTCAGAATATCTTGAAAAGTCATGCAGTTGAATTACTTACATCAGTATGTAGCAGCATATGAAGTTTCAGAAAAGTGAGGTCAAGGCAAATGAAAGGTCATGGTTAAAAACTTGTGATACAGTTGAACAGTTGTATGTATCAGCATAAAAAGTTGAAAAAAACATTATTAATGTTTTAATACAATTAAATTTTAAGCTTAAACACAATTTGATAAAAATGAGGTCGAGGTCAAATGAAATGTCAAAGACGAAATGTTGATGTAGTTGAAATGCTTACATCAGTATACGTATACATCAGCATATTAAGTTTGACACTAATTTTGGAAAAGTGGGTTATTTTAAAACTGAGCTTTGAACTGAGCTAAACCCGAAATAAGAGTCAGATCAAAAAGTAAAATATGAGGTGCACAGTACCATTATGTAATGGATCTGTGTAAGTATAATTAAAGAACGGCGAACATTAGTATTGTTCTCCTGCCTACCTCCAAGTCAGTTTTCAGAAATTTGGATATCTGAATTAATCACACCAAAGCCTTTTTTTAATTTGTTTCACGAGGGGGAGGGGGGCATATGTTTATACTATAAATGTTATAGAGAAAAACGACAACAATGCTTATTTTTTCAGCAATTCCAAACTGCTTTACAACTGAAACATTCTATTCTTACTAATATATATGCTTCCTTTTGTATACATAAAACATATGAAAAGATTTCAGATACATTTATTTATATCCAAGATTATTTCAGAATATGGTGATGCTCTTTGACCCGATTTCAGTGAATTATATCGCATACCCCCTTAATTTCAAGAACTAGAGCTAGTATGATTTACTTTTCCTTTTTTGCACAGATGTTAAATAAACGATCAATTAGCATTGAACTGTTCTTTGTATTAAACAAATATTTTATGGCCAAATGTCAGCAATATTGAATTAAATGGTTTTAAAATGTAGGGAGAAATCAAATGTTAGCGTGCGTAGTTCTTTTATTCCGTGGTATAGGAGGAGTTGCAGATAAGAGATGCGTACTATTTAAAACTATAGAAAAATTGCACTGTCAGTGGTTTGCCTTGGAAAACCAAAAATATGTGTCCAATCAAAAAGTAAAATAGGAGGCCACAATGGCAATATATAACAAAAATTCTGTGAAAGTCTCATTAAATATCATTAGAACAATTGGGCCAATTTTCATCAAACTTGGTAGACAGCATCCTTCTTTAAAGGGACTTTGAATTATTAAATTAAAGGGTTAGGTTCCCTTGCAAGTAGGGATCATCACGAAAAGGAAAAAATAGGGTTCTGGAGACTCTAACAGAACGTCAGATTAGGGGATCAAAATTTGCATTGAAATATATGTGAAAATCCTTTAAATTCTTCTCACGAACGTCAGGGTCAGATAAACTAAAACTTAAATGCAAGCATCTTATGGTAGATTATCTAAATCATTACCCTTGGTGGTAGGGGTTTGTTAATAACAAGCTTAAGAAGGGGTAAGAAACAGCATGATAAAATAATTCAGGTGTGTCATATAAAACTTGTACCCTACCCTAAAAATGTAGGAAGCAGAGAAGATGCCAACTGGAATATCCCCCACAGGCCGATGTTTATTCATATACATGTAGAATTATATAGTAGGGCTACAAACTGGAGGGTCATATCTCGTAAACTAGAGATGGTACCATCACCATTTTTTCACAGTAGTGGTAACTGACCCCAAGTACCCTACCAACAAAATTTCAGACCCCGGGGTAGGGGACTTCGATATCCCCGAGCCCGATGTTTATTCGTATAGTATTATAATATAGGGCTAAAAACTAGAGGACCATATCTCAACAACTGGAGATGGTACCATCACCATTTCTTCATGGAAGTGGTATCTGGCCCCTAGTACCCCACCCCCAAAATTACAGACCCCAGGGTAGTGGATTTTGATGTCCCTGAGCCCCGATGTTTATTCTTATAGTATTATAATATAGGGCTTAAAACTAGAGGACCATATCTCGGTAACTAGAGATGGTACCATCACTTTTTTTTCACAGAAGTTGTATCTGGCCACTAGTACCCCACTCCCAAAATTTCGGACTCCAGGGTAGGGGACTTCGATGTCCCCGCAGCCCAATGTTTATTCGTATAGTGTTATATACTAGGGCTAAAAACTAGAAGACCATATCTCGGAAACTACAATTGGTACCATCACCATTTTTTCATAGAAGTGGTATCTGGCACCTAGTACCCCACCCCCAAAATTTCAGACCCCAGGGTAGGGGACTTCGATGTCTCCAAGCCGATGTTTATTCGTATAGTATTATAATAGTACGGCTAAAAACTAGAAGATCATATCTCGAAAAAAAGAAATGGTACCATCACTATTTTTTCATAGAAGTGGTATCTGACCCTTAGTACAGCACCCCCAAAATTTCAGACTCCAGGGTAAGGTACTTCGATGTCCCACAGGCCGATGTTTATTCGTATCTAGCTGTTTATCTCGTAGGGCTAAAAATTAGAGGACCATATCTCGGAAACTAGAGATGGTACCATCACCATATTTTCATAGAAGTGGTATGTGACCACTAATTACCCCACCCCAAAATTTCAGACCCCAGGGTAGGAGACTTCGATGTCACCGAGTCCGATGTTTATTCGTATAGCATTATATAGTAGGGCTAAAAACTAGAAGACCATATCTCAAAAACTAGAGATGGTACCATCACCATTTTTTCATAGAATTGGAATCTGGCCCCTAATACCCTACCCCCAAAATTTCAGACCAGGGTAGGGTCATTCGATGTCCCCGAGCCCGATGTTTATTCGTATAATATTATAATATAGGGCTTAAAACTAGAGGACCACATCTCGGAAACTAGATATGGTACCATCACCATTTTTCACAGAAGTGGTCTCTGGCCACTAGTACCACCCCAAAATTTCAGACCACACAGCTTATCTTTAAATTTTGAATTGCGAACTGCGTTCTAGAACGCAATTCACTTTTGAATTGCGAATAGCGAACTGCGAACTGCGTTCTAAAATCTGAACGCCACATTCTTTCCTATATGTTACAAGAACTCATTAGAGGAAAATATAATGTTCAAATCAGATATTATGTGAATTGTAAACACAGTTATATATAATTATTATTATCTCAAGTCATAGTGCGAAGAAACACTTTATGAATTAATGCAACAATTCTTTTCTTTTATTTGAAAATATATTTTTAAAAATCATTGAAACTTATAATTTATATATTATTTTCCCGTTTATTTGAAGACTACTTTCACTTTTGGCTGCAAACTATAAACACTTATTGCAATGATGGAATAACACAAAAGGATCCGAATCACACAACAGTAATCAAAGACTCCGGCGATTGTCAATTTTCAACCGGTAATTCTTGTTGCCACCCATAAAGACAAGCTGGTAAGAGCTGTTTACAATCAATTATCAACCTACATGTATATTTAATTTACATCTGCATAAAGTTATATTCTTTACATAGAAAAATGAAATAATCATAAAATTTTGTCATACCATATAACGTGTATTTTCTGTGATTTTCACAATTTTTGAGGAAATTTGGGGATGGGACATTTCCTCAAAATACAATCGTATAATATTTCAAATATGCCTTCAAGTATTTTTAACATGTATGATAAGTGGTGCCTATGTTTGACGAATTAATATTATTATTAGAGCATGGACCCATTCATATTTCTTGTAAGTGCAGAATTGTTAGTAGCACTTCTACAGTGTCCTCAAATAAAAAAAAACTGTATATTGATTGCGAACAAACAAGTGCGCTGTTTCCACAATTTATTTCTCCATGTTTTTTCAAGATTATCTAAATTATTACTAACCGTGTGATCAACATATTCTTGCACTCTTTCCAAAATAAAACTTTCATTATTATGATTATTGTTGTTAATCGCTCTTCTGCCCTGGAACATCGAAAAGTTCGCATATTGATACTGCTATTTTAATTTTCAAGATAATTCAATCCAAACCGCCTTGTACAGATGCAAACTACGACAGTAAGGGGAGTAAGGATTTTTTTTTAAATCTAGATTTTTTGCAGTTGGGGTAACAATTTGGAAGAATTAATTCAGAACCTTGGGAACATTTTTGTACGCAACAAATTTACTATTTTAATGGGTGGCACTGTATTTCTCCGGTCTGTCAATATTTTTTTCTCGGAGAGTTAAAGTTCTGCAGCTGTAATACTTGGAATTCAATGTCATTAAAAATGATGCGTCTACAAACTTATTGGTCTTAGATAGCAAGAAAATATGGATGACATCAAACCCCTACAACGTCATAATATACAACAGCAAAATATTGCAGGTTTTCTTTCTTTTCCTCCGTCTTTTGATTGATTGATTGATTGTATACTGTTTAACGTCCCTCTCCAGAATATGTCACTGATATGGAGACGTGACCATTGCCGGTGAAGGGCTACAAATTTAGGCCTATGCTCGGCACTTACGGCCTTTGAGCAGGGAGGGATCTTTATCGTGCCACACCTGCTGTGACACGGGGCCTCGGTTTATACGGTCTCATCCGAAGGACCGCCCCATTTAGTCGCCTTTTACGACAAGCAAGGGGGTACTGAGGACCTATTCTAACCCGGATCCCCACGGGGCTTTTCAATATTTTGAATGTTTTATAATAAATACATGTATAACTGCTTGTTTTACACGATATAGCTTGAATTTCCCCTGAATGAAATATATGGAGATAACGAAAGTATTCAAGATTTAAAGTCCATAAAACATTACAAAAAAATCTAGCAGAGCAAAATGGACCTTCTAAACATCAAAAGTGGGATCAGGTGCCATGGAAAAGTAAGCTACCCTGATGGCAATTCGCCGTGTGCGTCTTGTCATGATGGGAAATAACAGGAAAACACGTGTCAATTAATGTACATGATAAATAAATGATTAACAATTAATATGAAAATATCATTCAAATCGGATTAGTTACGCGTTAATGCACATGTCATGCCGCATGTGATTTTATTGATCAACTTGGGGTGGTTATTATAACTTTTTTTAAGTTTTGAAAAATACCACGGGAATAATTTTCATTTTTGGGAAAAATTATGTTTATTTTATATTATACTTGAAAGTAATTATAATTACAATCTCTTTGTTTGATTTTCTTGATAAATAAAAACAAGAATAAAATAATGTACAATAAAATATTTTAGAACAAAAATTTTAATTGTTTTTTAGTTTTCTTGTACTGTTACTACAAAATTTTTTAGGTCAACTAAGTAAACTTAGGTGATTTTTCTGTTTGTTTTTTGTTCTTCGTCTTGTGTTGTGCAATAACATTGAAAATTTTTTTCCCTCTTCATTAATTGACATTTGAACATTTTCAGCTTATTCTCTGCAACCACTCATTGACTACCAATTGCAATAAATTTGGCATAAAACATCTATGGTTGACGAAAAACTAAAAATTGTGAATTTCATGGTCCCTGACGCCCTGGGTCGCTGAGGGGTGGGGCCAAAGCTACTAAAATAATGCAACCTTTAAAAATCTTCTACTTTACTCCTGGACATCAAGAAGTCAAACTGTTTGCAACTGTAATCAGCTTATTAGCAGATTAGAGATTTCATGTAAAACCATGCTTAACTCGAGATTCTAGCAGCACTTTCCAGGTATTTGGAAAACGAACTTTCCATCTCTACAAATCTTATGTTTTGAAATATCCCGGTTTATTGTTGTTCTATGGCATCATTTTTGTCACGAATGACCGAGGAAATGCCGACTGGGATGCGTACATGGCTGACAGAATCATGGATGAAAATAAATTAGCATACCTGTTTAATTAATTGAACTCCATATGAATGTTACCGATATCTGCTTTTAAAATCCATGTTACGTATCTTTGTCCATCCCCCATCTTAGCCAAATTCTCTTTGCACGACATTGATCAATTACTAAGTTACTTGATGTACACATATGACGTCATCAATGGTAGTTTTAATGAAATGACAGATACAGCATACCAAAATGTAAACATTTTATTTTTGATAATGTTTACACGTTTCTATTTATTTGCAAGAGTAATTTGTATTTCATTACATGAATTAAGGAATGAGGCTTATTTCAACTTTTGTTGCTTATTCAATATGGCTATGTTATGTTAGGGTTAACTTACTTCGTTCAGTTACATATATATAATCCTTTTAAAGTTATAGTCAAGGGTTGCTTTTTTAAAAGTCGGTCAAACTAGCAAGGTTAAGGTCAAAGGGTCAAAGTTCTTGGTATCCAATGAATAATCTTCTCAAACGGATTACATATATGTAAGTATGAAAGCACTATCCCTTACCGTTCAAAAGTTATGGCCAATGTTTTTTTCACAAGTACGGAAATCTACAAGGTCAAGGTCAAAGGGTCAAGGTTGTTGGTATACAGTTGAAGTTCTTTAAACAAATGTGATACATATGTGATACATATGTGAAGTATGAATGTCCTTGTGTCTACTGTTCAAAAGATATGGCTAAAGTAAAAGTTAAAAATTTTCATGTAAAAGTGGGTCAAACTCCAAGGTCAAGGTCAAAAAGTCAAATTTGGTGGTACCCAAAGAAAGGTCTTGTCACAAGAAATACACATTTGAAATATGAAAGTCATAGCTCCACTAAATCAAAAGTTATGGGCAAGGTTAAAGTTTTTTCGGACAAACCGACAGACAGAGAAACAGACAGACAGACAGAGAGACAGACAGACAGACATGACAAAAACTATATACCCCCAAAACTAGTTTAGGGGGCATAAAAATATCATATAATTAAACAATCTTGGAGCTATAATTAAAGTGAAAATGTATGTAGCTGTTGTTGTGGCATATATTTCCTCACCGTTTTTCCAACCATTTTTTGAAGGTTGGTATAATTCACTTGTCCTGTTACACATGTCAGGGGACAGATAACTGGATATAGCCAGGTTATTTTAGAGGTATGTCAAATCAGCCTGGGAGAGATCATCCAAGTCCAGGCCATGGGTTGCACCATAGGATGACAGAGAAAAGGCTTAAAAAAACCAAATGTATGTACATGTAATAAAAAGACAGACTTGATATGATTTCATAAATATTTTTAAAAAATCCAAGCACGAATATTTTTTTACAACTTCATGAGGCACTTACATGGAATTTCAAAGTTAAGGTTCCCAACACAGTGTCTTTTATGTAAGAAAGTGTTTTTGAATATTGAAGCAGTAAAAACACAAGCCTTGTGAAGTTTCCCAACAGATGGAGAATACACAACTGAACAGAAACATATTCTGAGTATACAAGTCATGAATAATGTAACTGTAAAGAAGAAACATTAAGAAAACATGACATACTTGGAATCAATGTTAACAAAGATATATATATTGAATATTTTAGCTTTTATTTATAAACTTACTCCAAACGGATTACTTCAAAGAGGTAGAAATAGTCCTTAGAGCCTGCAAATAAAAATAAAATACACCCATAAGCAACCACAACACTAACCTGTCATGTTCCTTACCTATAATTAATATGTAAATTAATGGTTAAGTGATAACGTTTATTAAAAAAATTTTTGTGTTTAATGGAAAGAAACAGAAGATGCTTGAAAAAAAATTATAACTGAAGAATGATGTATCAAGATGCATGAAGATGGATCAAAGCAAAAAGTCAACAGAATAACTCCGCACGGTGACATAAAAAATTCTTTTCATGATTTGTTTAAATTTTTGGCATATTAAAAACTGCAATTTTATAATAAAACAAGTTGTTTCTTATACATGTATTTACCCCATTTGACATCCTGAAAAGGAATTTGAGCCTTCAGGTTTTCAATCCCAAGGAACAGCATTCTAGTACCAAGGATCAATGTCCATGAAGACCTAGAAGGTAGAGTTGATTACAGGTGAGTCAACACAACAGGTGACCCTGGTACAGGTGTTGTCAATGTTAAGTGTCATGGGATAGGAATTCAATGAAGTCAAATTGTTCAAATAGGGCAGTCTACAATATTAACAGAATATTTTAGGACACAAGGAATATTAATTGTGAATAAGACGTTTGAACTTCCTCAAATTACTGTACATTTACATAGTTTATAATATCAGCATAAAATATTTATCTTTGATTTGGGAGATGGAGAGAAGCCAATAAATCAAGACCACTTTAAAATTGAACTTTTCTCAAACATTTAACCCAACAAAAATGTGATTTTCAGGTAACTCTTTCTGTTGCGTCAAAAGTGTTCCTAGAGCTCCAATCATCAATCAAAAAAATTTTTACAACACATATGAAAAAAAACCCACCTCGATTAGTCTAAAGCTGGTGGACATTTTAGATATTCAGTGAATATATTTCAGGTATGATATTTTATTGTACATGTACTCCATTTCATTAAATAAATTTTAGTAAAACATTAACAAATTAATAAAGTTATTCCATCCAGTCAGAACTTGCATTGCTATAATGAGCTTCATGTCTTCTGCAGGAATCTGAATGGGTCTTCATGTATGGTTGTAAACTCAGCATCTCCAAGAGTTCACTGATCTGTGGTTGCTTTAAAGATTCAGTGAGTAAATTTTCATTCCTCCAATGACTCAATGAAAAATCTGAAAACAGAAGGTTGATCCTAAATTATAAGATTCAGAGCCAATACATGCCAATAAAATAGTAACTATTACAGTCAGCTCAAACAAATTTAATCTGAATCCAAAATCCCCAGACATCAATTCAAATGCATAATTCATAAAGTGACCCTCTCCTGTTCAAAACTGGACCAATAAATCATTTATCTTTTCATATAATTGTTAACTGTATTGTTTTCCACATTTTTTTAGGCATCAAGAAGAGAAAAACAGTCATAAACATAAATTTATCCTTTTGTGTAGAACTACTGCACCACAGAACAAACAAATACTATAAAACCTTGTAAATAAGACGGATTTAATTATAAGCCAGTTTTGAAAATAAGCCACCTATTTCATGCATTGAAAATTACTCGAAAATAAGCCAGTTTTGAAAATAAGCCGGTCATGACAATGCCATTTGGGAAAGATGTTAAACGTTTGACGATTGCCTCGTCTTAAAAATTCGACGACTGAAAACTTCGACGATTTTTTTCTGTGCAAAATAAAACTGAGTTATCTTTCTTTAATTCATTTCACCTTTACCAATTTCTGCATACGACAAAGTACGAAGTCTGTTGCTACTTATGAAATTATGTAAAATTACAATAAAGGGTGGTTTTAAAGTTAATTATTTTTACCAGCAAGCATGTTACGCAGGCTAAAAAAAATTCATTGCGGAACCAGCTAACATGGTGAATTTTTCAAAACAATAATTATCTTATCTAGACCTGTACAAGCTAACGATGTGTTTAAAGTTATTATAATTAAATAAGTAAACGGATAAAAGGAAGTTTTTGTTTGTAAAGCAGTTAACTGTCAGGTAACACTGCCCGAGGCAAGAAGCCTGCTGATCGGCAGGGCTTGGTAGTAATTACATTTCAATGTACCGTAAAATTGAGTTGTCTAAATATGTGTTTGTTTGACTAATTTATCAAGTGATTCAATTGCAAGCGGATATTTTATATATATTATTTTTACTTTTTAATACAAGTTTATATTTCTTGTAAATTCATATGCTGTATACAAAGAATTTTTTTTTCGGGTTCGACATTCTCAAAATATAAAGTAGACGATAACACCATAGACCTAAAGAAAACGTACACCAGGGAACGCCAATGATTAAAAAAAAAAATCACGAGAGAAAACTTTGACGAGCTAAAGTCATTCATTAATGTTTTTTCCTTGTCAAACTTTTCACTTTTACAGTATTGTTTCTACACGCAAGATACAGAACAAAGTGTTATTATTTTATATTATATTAAATTATATTCATGATGTTTTAATTTTAGATCGAACAAGTAGTTCCCATTCCATTGATTAAATATTATTCAATGATTATATGGAAAGTAACCTTGATTGTGCTCTCTTCTCTTACCAGTTTTTTGCATTGATAATAAGCCGATTTGAAAATAAGCCGGTTTTGAAAATAAGCCCCCACTTTCTTACTAAAACTTAAAATAAGCCGCGGCTTATTTTAAGATTTTAGGGTATATTAACAAGAGGCCAACGGGCCTTATAGGTCACCTGAGTATTGTGTAACAAATTTCAAACAATTAAATTTGGTTCGAATTTTCAATCAGAGGCCATGAAAATCACAATCAAAGAAAATGCACTTCCATTTTATACTCAGTTGTGCACCTCACCCCAAAGGAACCACTGACCCAGGGGCCACATATTTAAAATTTTGCTAATTTTATCATAAAATGGTTGATTAATTCCAAAGAGCAGATTTCAAAGCATTCATTTATTTTCAGACAATGTCCCCCCCCCCCCCCTTCTGACCCAGGGGACATAAAAACCACTTTGCTAGATGCACCTTTCTTCATCATAAATATATATACTTGGATCATTGGCATAAAACCCAGAAGCAAAGGAAAACATTTTCAAAGAATGAATGTATTTTTACTATATAATCAATAGAGCCTCGCCCTAACACCAGAACCCCTGACCCTAGGGCCATAAAATTCACAATTTAGGTAGACGCACTCTTGCTCATCATTACAATATTCTTAGTTAGTTTATTTAATACCCAGAAGCAGAGAAGAAGATTTTCAAAGAAATAATGCATTTTCACTATATAATCAATAGAACCCCGCCCTAACACCAGAGCCCCTGACCCTGGGGCCATAAAATTCACAATTTTGTAGGAGGACCTCTTGCTCACCATAACTATGTACTTACTTGGTTTATTTAATACCCAGAAGCAGAGAAGAAGATTTTCAAAGAAATAATGCATTTTCACTATATAATCAATAGAGCCCCGCCCTTACACCAGAGCCCCTGACCCTGGGGCCATAAAATTCATAATTTTGGAAGAGGCACTCTTGCTCATCATAACAATGTGCTTAGTTAGTCTATCTAATACTCAGAAGCAGAGAAGAAGATTTTCAAAGAATAAATGCATTTTCACTATATAATCAATAGAGTCCTGCCCTAACACCAGAACCCCTGACCCTGGGGCCATAAAATTCACAAATCTGGAAGAGGCTCTCTTGCTCATCATAACTATGTACTTAGTTAGTTTATTTAATACCCAGGAGCAGAGAAGAAGATTTTCAAAGAAATAATGCTTTTTTACTATATAATCTATATAGCCCCGCCCTAGCACTAGAACCCCTGACCCTGGGGCCATGAATTTCACAATTTTGGTAGAGGACTCAATGCTCATTACATTCATGCAAACATTTTGCCTGCTTGATGTCCAGGAGTAAAGAAGAAGATTTTTAAAGATTGCAATAATTTTAGTGGTTTTGGCCCCACCCCTCAGGCCCAGGGGGGCGGGACCGTAAAATGCACAGTTTTTCTTCAGCCATAGATGCTGTATACCAAATTTGGTTAAAATTGGTTCAGTGGTTTCAGAGAAGAAGCTGAAAATGTTCAAATGTTAACACACAACGCACGACACACGACGACGGACGAAAACAGATAGCAATAGGTCACCTGAGTTACTCAGGTGACCTAAAAATAATTGAAAACTAATGTCTAATTCTTGGAAGGAATTAAAAAAAAAAAAAAAAAACAAAAACAAGAGGCCCATGGGCCACATCGCTCTCCTGAGAATCTTTTGTCATATTGTTCTTTACCAGATTTCCAAATTGTAATACATATTGTGGCCCCGCCCTACCCCCTGGGGTAATGATTTACTACCCCAGGGTGCTTCCACATCAGTTTCAGCTTTTCTGGCCCAGTGGTTCTTGAGGAGAAGATTTTCAAAGATTTTTGCTATATATTTCTATGTAAAACATCGATGCCCCATTGTGGCCCCGCCCTACCCCCGGGGGTCATGATTTGAACAATTTAGAATCTACACTACCCCAGGGTGCTTCCACATCAGTATCAGCTTTTCTGGCCCAGTGGTTCTTGAGAAGAAGATTTTCAAAGATTTTTCCTATATATTTCTATGTTAAACTTTGATTCACCATTGTGGCCCCACCCAACCCCCGGGGGTCATGATTTGAACAATTTAGAATCTACCCTACCCTACAATGCTTCCACATAAGTTTCAGCTTTTCTGGCTCAGTGGATCTTGAAAAGAAGATTTTCAAAGATTTTTCCTATATATTTCTATGTAAAACCTTGATTCGCCATTATGGCCCCACCCTACCCCGGGGGTCATGATTTGAACAATTTAGAATCTACTCTATCCCAGGATGCTTCCACACAAGTTTCAGCTTTTCTGGCCCAGTGGTTCTTGAAAAGAAGATTTTTTAATGACCCCACCCTACTTTTGTCTTTTCTTGATTATCTCCCCTTGTGAGGGGACTTGGCCCTTCATTTTAACAATTTAAATTCCCCTTCACCAAAGGATGCTTTGTAAAAAGTTTGGTCAAAATTGGCCCAGTAGTTCTTGAGAAGAAGTCAAAAAAGTGAAAGTTTACAGACGGACGGACAGACAGACGGACGGATGGACGACAGACAAAATGTGATCAGAAAAGCTCACTTGAGCCTTTGGCTCAGGTGAGCTAAAAATTAATGTAAAAAATTTTATGTGTGACAATCTTTTTAACCGTATTTTCCCATTTAAACTTACCTTTGACAGTATACTGAGATGACCATTTTCTGTTCCTCTTTGGTATCAGAGCATTAGTTAAGATTGGAATACCAAGAGAACATGTTCCACCATCATTAAAGCAAGCTTCTGCCCTCAAACTTATATCCAAAAGATTTCCGTCCACCAAATCATTTATCTTATATCTAAAATGTAAAATCAACAATTATAAATGCTATCAAATATTTACAAAGACAGTATTATAATATACTGAAAACCAACTTTTAATCGTGTGAAAGAAATTTCCATGAGGTTATCAAGCGCCTCTTCATAGCCAATATTTCTCACTGCGAACCAGTCCTGAAAGCCTCTGTTGTATTAACAACAGATCATAAAAAGGCTTGATTGTGATAATGAATTGTCGCAAACTAGTTTCCACCCGAAAATCGTGAAATAAACAAGTCGCGAATAAAACTTGGTTTACAGTATATCGTATTATAAAATATTCTTTACTATATAGACTGAGTTTATTCAACATTAAACATACATCAGTTTAAAGACTCCATGTATGCTCAGTGTCTCTTCTCTTCCAAATGTGTATCTAATAAGGGACTGTCTCCTGGTCATCTTCTCCACATTCACTTTCAGTGAGTAATAAGAGTAGTCCAGCTCCATTCCTACCTCAAATGTCCTGTTAAGGAGTGGGACATTGACACAGCACTTAATATTGGTACAAGATGAGGAAACACTGCACAGGGCTTGATCAGCAATGGATGAGAGAGATGTCTGCACTGACACAGGACAGTCTGAGAGGAAAAATAGAAAGAATTAAGAAAATTTTAATACTATCTTTAATGATAAAGTTCCAGTGATTTTTGTCTCTCAAAGAATGGAAGCTTTAAAAACTGACACCAATGAATCAAATCCTAGTTTAATTCGATGTACACTTTTAAAAAGGACATACGCATTATTTTATTTATAAAACTTTTTTCAATAAATAAATTTTTAATTAATGTAATTTGATAAAATTATTGAAGTTCATTGATGAAACCATCATTAATACAACACATTATAATACTAAACTAACAGGTTTGAAAGTTTGTGATAGCACTGGAATACTCAATGTCTGTCCATGAACAGGAGGGATAATACATAAATGCTGCTACATTCAAATCAGAGAGAAGACTATCAACCACACTGCTATCTATAGGCACTGTGTTGGCAACACCTTCTGAAATCTGCCAGGCAGCCAGTGAAAATCCTGAAAATACAAATGTTTCATACCGAATGGTTTAACCAAATCTAATATTCAATTTCTTGACTCTCCAGCACTTGAGAATATGCAAACTACTAGCTAAGGTACCCATATCAATTTTAAAAAGAAAGTTTCATAAATATAGTTCTTAAATCAAACCTTTGATGAAAAAGGGTGCATTCCACTGACAAACTTTTTTTGGTAGATAGTAGTCTTTTAAAGGCTGAATAGCAACTTCACAAATAGGGACTTTTGTGGCCTCTAAACAAACTTCAAATCTCAGATTTACTACAAAGTATCCCTCAGCATATAAATCAAACACACTAAATCTGAAAAACAAAAATGAATGCAACATACCATCAAATTTCTATTTTGTCTACTATGCACAGTACAGATTAGAGGACTGTGTAATTTATCATTAATTATTTATTGTTTAATACATATAATGAATGTAAATCTTATATGGAGCCAATTTTGAAGCATAACATATATGTATGCATTCTGACAAATTATCTCTTTTCAGTGATGCTTAGGCCGAAATGTTGGAAATCTGCAGTATTTATTCAAAAATTATCTTTCAGATGCTGATAAAGAGTGGCCAAGGATTGAAGCCAAATATGTCAAAAGGATGACAGAGCTATACATGAGGGAAATAATCAATAATTTTGAAATAAACTTCTAAATTTTACCAGAAAAATTAAATTATATAACCTTATTTTCACGCAAGTAGAGAAGTGCTTAGTACAAGGATGCATATACACTTGGGGACTAATAGTCCACCAGCAGCGGCCTACACTCAGGGGCCCTAATATGGTCTATGTTTAAATCTCAAAATGATATTTGTCGAAATGTGCATCTGGTGCATCAAAATTGGTACAGTATGCTTGCTAATTTGCACTTACATCATTCTGACCACTCCAAACAGCCACACTTGTTCCTCTTGTCCCCACTCATGGCCAAACAGGTTCTTGGTGAATTTAAGTTGTTCTATCTCAACAGTCATGAGAAAATTACAAGGATCTACTTCCAGTCTCGTGTGAAATGTGGTGCTGATGATTGGGACATTGATACAACACTGTACAGCTGAACAAGAGCTCTGGATATAACATGTGATTTCTTCATCGGCTAGAGATGGGAGGAGAGCCAGTAGTGACCCATTGCACTCTTAAAAAAAGATGTTAAATATATTTCTCTCTTTAATGAAGTCAATAGGACTCGTCACTATTGTGTAGGTTTCTCTTTTCATTTTCCATAATTCCTTTAATTCACTTATTCACTATAAGTATTAATTTTCTATTCTTACCAAACTGGAAGACTAGTAGCAGAAGATTACTTCATAGTAGCTATAACTTTGCCAATTCTGTATTTTACTACATTTATGTTTAACATTGACTAAAATTATAGCAATTTTGAGCAGATATTTTGGAACAAAACTAATACCATACCATTTTTCCAGTTATCAATGGCTCCAGTATAAGGATCATTATACTAGCTACATTATTTACCATCTTCAACCACAAAATTAGACAGACCAAGATCTTGAAAGAGTTCTGTTTGGAAATTGTGAGACCCAAAGTGTTGATTCCCCTTGTGTGTTTCCAAGCATCAAAAGAAAAAGCTACAAGTATACAATGTCTTGCATTAATATCAGCGTATTTTTTTGATACAATCATTTAACAATTTTCAAATATTTTTGGAACACTCTTTAACTTATATGCAGTTAAAACAGTCATATTGAATTCTTGATATTGGAACCAAATATTTTAAGTCACACTGAAAGTCTCTGATGCCATGTCTCTCCACTGGTATGATAATAGAACTGATTACAATCAAATTTTTAACAAAAAATTACAGAACTCTTGTACAGATAATAAAACCCTCTATCTTCTCCCTGCTTATGAACTATAAACAAGAAGTACCATCATCAATGAAATCTGTCATCCATTCACAAGGTTTCTTTGGAAGTTTAGTGTATTTGAAAACTGGTACATCAATCATGCATGCTTTATTTGCTTCAAAGCAAATTTGTAAATTCAAATTCATAAGGTATTTCCCTTCTGATGTTAAATCTTCTATGCTGTATCTGTGAAGAAATGAGAAAGTAAGGGTAAATAAGTGGAAAAAGAAAATGTTTACATTCATGTTGTATCATACCCCATACACTTTATAGTTGAGATTAACTAACCTATGCTTATGAGCAATTAGTAAAAAAATTGAGATAATTTATTAGGATTATGAGGAATTGTCTACTGCTACTGTTTCATCACCTCTTTATAGTAGAATATTTAAATGTTGAATGCTGGTTTTTATTTAACATTCAAATTTTTCCCAAACTTTAATTTTTTTTCTTCAAAGATGCTGCAAGATAGAGCTGCAATACTTATTAAGACTTTATACATCTTTTATTTTGGTACATAAATAAATCTGAGGGTTTTTTAGGGTAAAACCCCTGTTTATAAGATATCTATACTTACCTGCATCGAACAATTAGCAATATGTCACGGACTCCTACTACTATGCCCGAATTATTTTAAGAACGAGTTACCTTCCCTTAACCCACTCTCTAATACCCGACATCCGGGTACCTGAGTTTATGTGAGGGAAAAGTTAACCCTTAAAACTCTTTAGTGGGGAGGTGGGTAGGGAATATGCAGGTAAGTATAGATATCTTATAAACAGGGTTTTTACCCTAAAAAACCCTCAGTTTATTTCAGTATCTATACTTACTTACATCGAACAATTAGCAACTTACAGAATTTGTAGCTCTGTCTACTCACCATAAAGGTTCTTTTCCTTTGCCCACTTCATTGTCTTTAAAATGGAAGATCTAGCAAAGTTTTCATCACCCCAAGACACATCAGTGGGCTGCTTGCAAAATCCTTCTGAGTGAGGATCCATTAAACAAGGCCCAGGATGAAGCCAAGTGTCTAGTATCATGAGCTCTAACTTCTCTCAAATTTAGATCTGTTGAATTCTCATATACATATCTTATAAGGGAAACAATCCATCTAGATATAGAACCTTTAGCCGCTGGCCTATGTAAATTCTTTTGATAAGTAATAAAGAGTGGCTCATTCTGATCCCTTATATCCCTAGTTCTTTTTCTGTACATCTTTTGACATCTACATGGACAGAGTAACAGATAATTTGATTCTGTTGCAAATCTGTCAAATCTGGGTATAAAAATTGGATTCCATGCCCTACCAAGACGTAAAACGGTAAATTAGGAAGAAGTCTAATACCGGTACTTTCCTCTCTGTAATTAGATTCCTTGACAGACAAGGCATGTATTTCACTTAATCGTGCGGCAGATGCCAAATCTACCAGGAATACAGTATTCCAAGTCAAAAACTTCAAATCTATAGATTCAATGGGCTCAAACGGGTGTTTTGTCAAAGCCCATAACAAAGAGGGCAAGTCCCAAGTAGGTAACAAGGGCTTTATGGAGGGATTTAAATTAAAAATTCCCTTTATGCTCTGCATCCCTCGGTTTCATGCATATATACCATGAAATTTGCCATGTCTTCTACAAAGGAAGAATATGGACTGACACATCGTTCACTACACCAGCTTTTGTAAACTCACAGTCTCGTATCATAAACTCTCTTGGTTGACGATCTTCTACTCTTTTCAATGTATTTCTGAGCTCGTGGAGAAAATCTTCTCTCAGCTGTCTTATGCTGGATATTTTCCAAGCTACTAGTCTGAGATTTTTTGGGTCTGGATGAACCACTTGACCTCTTTTCTGTGTCAGCATTCTTGCTATTACTGGTAACTCTCTTGGATGATCTATGAGAAGCTCCTGGAGTGATGGGTACCATGACCGACGTGGTGCAAATGGTGCTATCAGTATCAAAGTGCACTGTTCCTGAGCTACTTTCTATAGAACTAAGTGGAGCAGAACTGGAGGAGGAAATGCATATGCATACATCCCTGTCCAACTTACACTCAGTGCATCTGTTGCAAAGGCTCCTTCCATTGGAAATGGGAAGCAAAACACTTGAAGCTTCTTGTTTTCCAAAGTCGCAAACAGATAGATATTTGGTGGATTGAATCTCTGAAAAATATCCTTCACAATATTCTGATTCAGGCTCCACTCTGTCAGTCGAATGCCTACTGGTAATCAACCTCTGGATAGACTGTCTGCTAGGATGTTTCTCTTTCCTGGTATGTGGGCTGCACTGAGGACAATATTGTTACTCTTTGCCCACTGAAAAATCTCCCAGGTCAGAAGACAGAGTAGAATGGATTTTGTGCCTCCCTCCTTGTTTATGTACAGACAACTGTTGAATTGTCGCACCTGAGAGAACTCACTTGTTCCTGATCTGGGGCAAAAACTGCATCAAGGCCAACCGAACAGCTTTCATTTCCAGCCATTTATATGGTGGGTCTGTTGAGACATATTCCACTTCCCTGCAATTTGAAGCGTGTCTAAATGGGCTTCCCTAACCCATCTCTGATGCATCTGTCCATAGAACTACTGGCTGCTCCTGGTAAAGAAGAACTCCTTTGAATATATTTGTTCTGTTGGTCCACCATTCTAGGTGAATGACCAAATCTTGACTGATGGGTATCAGGGCAACAAACTGTCTTTGTATGGTTGCCATAAAGACAGGAAATAAAATTGGATAGGTCGCATATGTAGGCGAGCTAATGGGATTAAATCTATACATGCTCTTTTTTTCTAATAAATCCTTATTTCTTCGGATATACATATATTTTTCTGTAACGAACTGAATACAGTTTCTCTTACGCCTCTGGAGGCAAACTGAAGACGAAGTCCTTCCTGGACTATATTTAGAACCCACTGGTCGGAAGATACCTGCTTCCATTTCTCTAAGCATTCCGTCAGTCTTCCTCCGACAGATGGAATGTTCATTTTCTGATGATCTACTGTTTTCTTGGGCAAAACACCAGCTTTTGATTGGATGGTTTCTTAAAACGTTGTCTATACTGCTGGGAGTTTTGTCTGTTTTGAAAGGATGAGCTGTCCTTTGTTTTGTTCGGCCTATCGGAGCTGTCATATCTCCCTTTCTTTGGAGTTGAGTATCCTGACTTATCAAAGGTTTTTGACTATCTAGAGTCATTAGGCTTCCTCTTTAAGTCCTTATGCCTTAAATCTCTGAGATGTTGAGTTTCCTTTGCATCCCTTAGATTTTCTGCACTGCTATGCAACACTTCAAAAAACTTTCCACCAAACAGTTTTGGGCCAATTGCAAACTGACGCAGTAATTTATTTTCAGTCGCTTTATTCTTGAAGGCCATGTCTTTAAGATAAAGACCTCTTCACATAGTAACAGAGATTAACATTACTCTGGTAGTCACATCTGCCATTGACTGGAACAGCTGCGATACAGCCTGGATAGCCTCTTGCCTGTCTTCATCAGACATGCTCTGTCCAAGTATGTAGTAATCAATGAGCCATAAGAAATCTGTCTAAGCAAGAGTCTAGAACTCATGTCTAATCTTCTTATCTCATTGTTAGTAGACTCAAATGTCTTGTTAATCTTGTAAGGCATTGCACTCTTTTGGCTTCTTGATTCAGCAGAACTCATAATGCCTTCTTCAATGTTCTCATCTAACTACGGGGTGGTACAAAACTTTTTAAAGTGATTCTCCTCCACAACATATTTGGTCATCGTGTGACCGAAACATCTTAATCTTTCCCTTGTCCTGCCATTCCTTTTCAACCTCTTCTAATATGTGTACAATTGAGCCTTCCAAAGGCAGACCACCTTGTTTAGCCTCCCTAGGCATTAATAAATACTCGACAACATAAGACTTGTACTCTGTCGCTCCCGCTTTTTCCTTTAAAGGAATGTTTAAATCTGTTGCCACTCGAGATACAAAGCATTTCCAGTCAACTTTCGAGGTACATGGAACATAAGAAGTTGATTGACCATTCTGGAGCGATTTCTACCTCATTAAACTGATTTGATGACT
The DNA here is from genome assembly GCF_032062105.1 of Saccostrea cuccullata. Classification (NCBI taxonomy): domain Eukaryota; kingdom Metazoa; phylum Mollusca; class Bivalvia; order Ostreida; family Ostreidae; genus Saccostrea; species Saccostrea cuccullata. The sequence goes on from NW_026930902.1 coordinate 35,685, forward strand.
CCGTAATGCGAACAACATCTCTTTCATCCTCAGACTCCTCAGAAGAATCCGAAACTCTATCTGACAATCGTTGGAACTTGTCGAATCTCTTGTGCTTAGTGCCAGGTTCGCTTCTGGTCTAAGGTACCTCAGAAGGCACTTGTTTTGACAATAATTCAGATACTCTTTTATCTATAATTTCCTGCACATTTCCCATCATCCATGGGGCAAACATAAAGGGCATTTGCCATTGTGATGTCACTGAAGTGTGATCCATATTAAATGGAGGAAATATTGCAACAGGAGTTGCAATATTCTGGCTTGATTGGTCATTCGCCCAAGGCCAGAATGACCTGGCCTGGGGCTAGGGCTCTCGTGTTCCGAGGACGGAACGGCCAAACAGTGGTCCAATATGTCACAGGAATGACTGACCATAATAGGTTCCTTGCTTGCTATTGGAATTTGTTTATGCTTTTCGATCATGCATGTAACCGCAGTTCGTTCGTCTTTTGACCAACCTTTACATATCCTAAAAAGACTACTATCTGAGCATGATCGATGCCGATAACATTCTTCATGATCGTCAATGCATGACATCTCTCTGTGGCACCGCTTGCATTCCTTGTAAGACTCGTCCGCCATGCTAACCAATTACGTACTACATGTGGTCGGTACTGGCCTAAGTGATAAACGGTAAAATAAACAACAAACACAAACCAAACCGTGGCTAAATAGCACAAAAACAATTAAAAACTTTGGAAATACAAGTTAAACTAATTATTTGAACGATAGATGCAAAGTAGTAGGTAAATGCCTGCAAAAATTTCACCGAAGAAAACCCATGTGAAACCAAAATGGCTGCTTGAACATGAACTGAGGTACCCGGATGTCGGGTATTAGAGAGTGGGCTAAGGGAAGGTAACTCGTTCGTAAAATAATTCGGGCATAGTAGTACGAGTCCGTGACATATTGCTAATTGTTCGATGCAGGTAAGTATCGATACTGAAATAAACTTGAAGACTTCTGGAGTACAATAAAAGCATATGTAAAGGTAGACAGAAAACTTTGGGTGAACTATTACTAACTTTTTATTGACCATGCAAATTTGACTTACTGTATTCTAATGACACCATTGATATTAAGGCTCTGTTTGCTTCCCATCTCATAATCTTGAAGGCTGATATTAATAGAAAATTTTTCGAATCCCACACTGAGTTTGTAGTTACAGTGGTCCACTATCAGCCAGGTGTTGATAGATCTGCCCAGCAGGGGGATATCTGAGCAGCATCTGACTCCAGTACAGAAATCATACAAGTGACATGTGGTTCCAGCAGGGGATACCACCAAGAGACACATACTGGTCACAACCTGCAAAACTAAAAATTCTTAAAAAGAGAAAAAACTGAATTTTACAAGATAATACTTGTTAAAAACTTTCAAATATTTCTCTCCAGCAGGTCTTTGTTTAGAAAGAAAAAATAATCATGCCATAATTCCATCCAATTTTGTTAGGGTAAAAGGGAATTGATTTTCTGTTGCAGCTGGATTCTCCAAGGTACTGAATGATGTCCAGATCATGCAACAGCTGAAAGGCAGCATATGAAGGTAGAACAGCAAACTGTGGATATCCATTGAATGCAAACCAGTTGTCCAGAGAGAAATCTTAAATAGAATACAAGAATATCTCATTTAATTGATGACTCATTAAACCACATTTATTATTATCAAAACCAACCAAATTGCAAACAAAGGGTTTTTGCAACATGATTGTTCACTAGAAATGGAAATAAACAAAATATATAAATATCAAATATGTGTTAGTGGAAAATTGTACATGATGCCACAACCTAAGGGTTTAGAAATTATGCATTAATAGAAGTAAAATAAAATTATTTTTATTTCATAATTCATAGAGTGTTATTAACCAGTACAGTTTCCAGTTTTAAACAATTTAGGGACATTAATATTTCTAAGCATTATATCAAAAGCTGAAGTTCAGCAAACTTGTATTGGTGTTGCACTAAGTAAAAATAAACACAGAAACTTATTTTTTTTCAATTTCTTTCAGTCACTCAAAGTTAGTAGTAAGGTTATCTTGAAATCCTCTAATAAACTCAAAATCAATTCTTAATTTGCACACTTTGAAGTTTAGAATCATTACCTATAGTTGCAAACTTATTCTCCAACAAATAAAAACATGCAAGTATTAACATATTGTTTATTGTGATTTAACATGCCTTTTGTAATAAAGTCTCTTGTCCAGTTGCATAATGGCCTTTTGAGTTTGTGTTCATTGAAAACCTGAATGAAGTTCTCACATGCTCCATGAGATTCAAAACATACACTCAGATTCATAGTAATTCCAAAGGATGTTTCCAAGTCTGTTATAACATAACTATATAACGAAAAAGATAATCATGCTTTAAAAACTTAATCAAATATTCTAATCTGTGAAAGAACTGAAACAGAAATAAAAACACATATGGTAAAAATTCTATCAATATACTTTAAATTAGCCATTCCGAGCAGTGAAATGTGTTTTGTTTCTCCATATTTGTAGCCCAAAAGTTTGTTGGTCCAGTGATATTTCTCTATCCCTACAGTAACTTTGGCATCACAGGAGTCCAGGTTTATATAGGCCTCCAGGTTCTCTCCTAGAATATCCGAGTGCATACAGCACTTAATGTCGCTACAGGAAGATAAAACAGCACATCGTATGTTGGGACCAAGGGATGGAAGGTTCTCTGTTGTTCCGTCACAATCTATGGAAAAAAAGGCATGTTTTATCTATCTATTGCATTAAGCTGATCATAAACCTTTGATTCAAGTGGACATGATATGCATGTATATATACCATCTGCCCATCCTTTTCTGTTGACAGTACTGTATGGAGGTTTGGTCCAGTCACATCTCTGATTATCATCCAGAAACAGGTGTGATACTCCAAGATCCTGGAGCAGCTGTCTTACATGAGGAACACCTAGAGAGACCCCTGGGGATATGCCATGGAGGGATTTCCAGTTGGTCAAGGAAAAAGCTGTAAAAGATTTACAACCTAAATTATAAACTTTTCCAAAATACAGTGAAAACTGTCTAATCCGACACCTGTGTAATCCTTCACACTGTGAATTCCAACCATACTGTTTTTCATTATCTGCATCAGATCCTTTAAGTTGTAGTAGCTTTTAATTCTAAGACATGGCGCAGTGGAAAGAGCATCTGCATGAAAGTCGCGGAGTAAGGAGTTGATCCTTACGTCGTGGGTTTAAATCCCACTGTGGGAAGTGGAGACCGGTGTAGCATAATATTTTGATACCGCGATATATTGAACCCGGGTTCAAAATATGATGGCCTTAAAATATTGAGTCCCCCTGCCCTTTATATTTATGAGGGGAGGGATTCAAAATATTATGGCCATAAAATATTGAATCCCCATGCCCTTTTAATTTATGGGGGAGGGGGATCAAAATATTATGGCCATAAAATATTGAGTCCCCTGTCCTTATTTCAAAGGGAGGGGGGGTTCAAAATATTATGGCCATGATATGTTGAATCCCCTATCCTTTTAATTTAAGAGGGAGGGGGGTTCAATATTATGGCCATAAAATATGGAGTCCCCTGCCCTTTATATTTATGAGGGAGGGGGACTGTTATGGCCATAATATTTTGAACCCCCTCCCTGTAAAATTAAATGCGTAGGGGACTCGACATTTTATTGCCATAATATTTTGAACCTCCCTCCCTCTTAAATTAAAAGGATAGGGGGGTTCAATATTTTATGGCCATAATATTTTGAACACCCTCCCTGTAAAATAAGAAGGACAGGGGGACTCAATATTTTATGGCCATAATATTTTGAACCCCCCTCCCTCTAAAATTAAAAAGGGCAGGGGGTTCAATATCCGGGTTCAATATTTTATAGGGGGGTTCAATATTTTGCAGTGATATTTTGAACATCGCGGGGTTCAATATATTATATGACACCGGTCCTCTGGATGATACCATATAAACTGAGGTCCCGTGTCGCAGTAGGTGCTGGCACAAAAAAGATCCCTCAATGCTCAATGGCCCTGAGTGCCGAGCATAGGCAGATTTCCAGCTCTCTACCGGCAAGTGGTGGCCGGCAAGTGGTGGCGTCACCATATGAGTGAAAAATTCTCAAGGGGGATGTTAAACAACAAACAATTCTAAGATTTTATAATCTTATAACAATCAAACAAACCTTTGTTGATGAAGTCCAGTCCCTTTTCACATGCTTCCTTTGGCAGTAGACTGTTGACAAACACAGGAATTATTGTCCCACAGGGTTGTCCTGATTCCAAACAAACACTTATGCTCAAACTCACCAAGTACTTCCCAGTCCCTCCAAAAAAGTCCAGATCAATTACCTTAAAACTGAAAGTTTCAAAATGAATGAGATAAAATTATATTATAATTTAGCCATCAAGTTTCCTTTTTTGTTCAGTATAATGCAGATAAAAATTTTCTTTTTATAAAATCTATACACTCTTTACTTAGCCTGAAATTAAAACTCCAACTTCTTATACTTACTCCACTACTACCAGTCCAAATAAATCAAACTTCTCATTTTGTCCAAACTTGTAACCAAACAGACTTTTGTTGAATTTCAGGTTTTCTATTCCCACCCTGAGTTGATGATCACATGGACTGATTTCTACAAATGTCTCTACAGAGAAGCCTGTGTGAGGTAGGCTGACACAACACTGTACACCTGTACAGGATTTCTGTAGATGACAGGTGACAATACTGGAATCCAAGACAGGTTTACTGATGTCTCTGTCTGACACGCAGCCTAAATGAAGAAGACAAGTTTGGTTAAGAAAATTTTAGCTTAATTTTTTTGAAGGATTTTTAAACAGCTTGACTACATGTCCAAATTATCTAAAAAGTTATTGTTTTCAATTACCAAAAAAATGTGAAATTACAGAATTCCTTTTGTTACAATACCTGAAGTCCATCCTTGGTAGGGATTTTTATAGAGTTCCTTCTCATTATTACAGGTCTGGGTCTTTAAGAATTTTGTAAGGCCAAGCGTTTCTGTAAGTTTTAATGAATTGCTCTGGGAGAGAACATCTGAAGGACTCAGCTTATTCAACGATAACCAACTGGAGTATGAAAAGTCTGAAACAAGTTAAAATACTGCATGATTATATTTAAAAATTTTCTAGGAATACTGTAGATTCCTTTTTTAACACAAATACTTAATACAGTGAAATGGGCATTAGATGTCAAATTCCAAGAACAATAATTTGTGGTTGGACCGTTGATCTAGAGGGTTTACCTGAATTTAATACCTAAAAATATCGTGAAAGTAATTTTTATGTGAATTTTGCAAAAATTACTTCTTTGTGTATCATTAGGAATACATTATAATACTCTCATTCATTGCAACTTACTTGCAACTTTGTATCCATTAAACCAAGCACAAACTGGTTTAGACACGAGGTAGTTACTGATAATGGTGTTCTCCAGCTGACAAGGTGACCCATCACTAAAGCACACACTTAGCCTCATGTCTATAAGGTACTGGCCTTGACCAATCAAATCTGTAATCTTGTACCTATGGATGCAAATCATTTTCGGTAAAAACTTTGATTAGAGACTAAAACTAACGGTACCTCTATTCAAAGGTATTACAAACCACGTAAAGCGAAAATTCAACATTTTTGAATATACTTCTAATTTCACAAGATGAAACACACCCTTTAAGTCCGGCTTAATGGTGGCTTATAGGTCCTTAATGGTGGTTTAATGGTTGTCTTTAAGTCACCATTAAGCACCTTTAAGTAACATTTACACCACCATTAAGTTACCATAAAGCCAACTCAAAGTCCTTAATGGGTGCTTAAATGTAGCTCAATGGTAGCTTAATGGTGGCTTACAGGTCCTTAATGGTAACTTTTAGACCACCATTAAGTCACCATTAAGCTACCATTAAGCTAGACTTACAGGTGCTTAATGTCCAAACTCCATTAAGCTACCATTAAGCCACCATTAAGCCAAAGTTAAGTCACATTACGCAGTCGATAATATTGTTTATATGGGTGAAAAATTATTTTTATAGTGATTTGTTATCAATATTATAAATGTAGAGTTCGCTTATATCTTGATTTGGTAAAAATGAAAAAGAACGAAATTCAAAATCCAAAAATAAAAAAAAACGCCACAGTCGGGGCGCGATCCCATGACCTTAGGGTTGCAAGGCGAACGCCTTATCCATTAGGCTATCGCCGCTCTTGATAATGTGATGAAAATATTAAATATTTAACCTTTATTTTTTTCAAATTTGTTTGGACTTGTAAAGGTATTTACTAGTATTTTGTTGAACATTTCCAAAAGTCTTGAATTGATTTATTAATCAAAATATAAACAATTTTATTTGTGGATCTTAACACATTAATATAAATTTCTACACTGAGTTCGGCTTTTAGATTGATGTAATGTGATTGAGTTTCTCCGCTCTGTTATTCGAAAATTTTCGAAATGTAAGCATTAAATCATGATTGAAAATAAATTTATTATAGATAAAACACAAAAGTCTATCATCGAAAAAGAGAGGAAAAACAGATTCTACTATTATTTTTAATATACTGCGGATTAACGGTTTCTGTGTTAACAATTTAGTGACAATCCTCGCGTAAGAGTTACCTGGTTAATTACCATGAATTACGTTTACAAAAACTTTTTTTAGAATATCATATTCAGTTTCAATTCTTTTTGTATCATAATGGGTATCAAAATAATTGACTTTTCGATGAATCATAATTTTTAATTTGTTATATGCTTGCGTTAAATTTAAAATTTTTAAAAAAAAATAATTGATCATTAAAATCTGTCAGTGTACGTTGTGTATGTATAGTTTCCTGTTAGTTAACCGGGGACGGGGGGACACCTAATTAAGGTCCATTGTCTGACCAGTCGGTTTACTGTACA
>NW_026930903.1:0-42680 GCF_032062105.1 Saccostrea cuccullata
AAATTTTTCCGTATTTTTTCCTTAAGTTGGACTTAGTTTTTTCATGATAATTTATGGTGAAGACCTATATTCCAGCAACTATAAGTTATAGGGATATGATAATTAGTCAGTGGATACATCATGGGTAACCACAAACGTCAGTACCAGAATTAGGTCATCTTGACCTACATTTTTCTGCATGAGTGACTTTGGTTAAATTTTTGGTGGAGGTCCATATCTCAGCATCTATAACTTATAATGGCATGATGATTTGTCATTGTACAGGTTATAAGTAACCAACAACATCAGTACCAGAATTAGGTCATTTTGACCTACATTTTTCTGCATGAATGACTTTGGTTAAATTGATAATGGAGGTTCATATTTCAGCAACTATAACTTATAGTGGCATGATAGTTAGTCAGTGGATACATCATGGGTAACCACAAACGCCTGTACCAGAATTAGGTCATCTTGACCTACATTTTTCCGCATGAGTGACTTTGCATAAATTTATGGTGGAGGTCCATATCTCAGCAACTATAACTTATAGTGGCATGATAATTTGTCAGTGGATACATCATGGGTAACCACAAACGCCTGTACCAGAATTAGGTCATCTTGACCTACATTTTTCCGCATGAGTGACTTTGCATAAATTTATGGTGGAGGTCCATATCTCAGCAACTATAACTTATAGTGGCATGATAATTTGTCAGTCTACACATCATGGGTAACCAACAATATCAGTACCATAATTAGGTAATCTTCACCTACATTTTCTGCATGAATGACTTGATACATATACAGTGGATTTGATTTCAAAATGCAAGTTCAAATTATTGCGACTCATAACACGTTGCAATATTCGCAATAATAAAAACATCACAATAATTTGTGAATTTACAGGGTATATGTATATATATATAAATGCCAATATAATCGCCAAGGGATTAGATATTAAGTCAGCTGTTCCATTTCTTTATTATTGTATTTTTGAGTTATTCCTTCTGAAATGTCAATAAATGCTTCAGTTTATCAGACAATCATTTCTTACTAACCACAGCGACAGCAGGCGAGACACAGGGTTGCGGGCAACCCTTACGTACTTTTTTGTCTTACCCAAGGGAGGAGGAATATGTTTTGGCATGGATAGCTTTTTCCCACAAGTTGCAACTTTGTCTGCTAGGATGTCACATATCAGTTAGATTTTATGTCACATTGTGCCTGTCTAAGGTTGATCAAGTTCAAGTTCAGTGTATTTTTATGGATACTAATAAAAGTTTGGTCAGACATTGGGAATAAATTCAAAAATGAAGCCCCAAATGGGGGGAGGGGGATTTATGTTCTTTTATGGGTACTCACAAGGGTGGATCTGATCAACTGCTGCAGTGGTATAGATGTAAAATCTCTATTTTTCTTTAAAAAAAATGTGAACCAAAAATTATCACGTCAAAATCAAAGAACCAATCATATGATATTTATGGAAGTACCTTATGGAATCATAATTTTTTTTCTGTATCATGTGAATTATTCATATTTGGTGAAATGTTGTTATAAAAGCCATGATAGCATATACGACATATTTTGTGAAATATGAAAGACCTATCATATGTCAATATTACCATTACAGGCTTAGTTTGGACTTTCAGTAAGGCGTGGCATTCTCAACGTTACCTAATTAGCTTCTGAAATTTACACAGCTTCCTATCACTGTTGAAATATACATGTGATAGAGATGCGGTCGAATGTAGTAAATAGCCAATTAAAAGTTCTCTCACTACACAGAGGTGGGGCATAAGTCGTCTCATCGTTATCAATAACAATTTAAAGTTCCTGATGTTATTAATTTCGTAACCAATGAGAATCTACTAGTATTCGCTTTTACGTAGCGCCGAAAAAGTCACGCCCTATTGAAAGTCCAAAGATAGGGTGAAAAACTCATAAAATGTAATGTAGCACCACTTTTTTGAATTAGGTCAAACATGAAGGTAAATATTAAGGTGTGAGATATAGCATGCACAGAAATATCATGTCACAGATAATGCACATGTAAAATATGAAACCCTATCTCTTCTAAATCAAAAGTCAAAAGGATTTTTGAAAAGTAGGTCATACTTCAAGGTCAAGGTACCATGGTCAAAAATCATTATTAGTTAAAAACATAGTTACATGTACTAGTTCATTATGAAAGGAATTACCACAGGGAATGCATGTATAATCTGAACATGTCGAAAGCCCTATCTCATCTCATTCAAAAGTTATGACCAAGGTTTTAAGTTTTTGTGACAGATGAGCAGACCAACAGACTTACAGATGACATATGATAAGATTCAATTATTAATTATCATGAAATCTTGCATTTGATAAAAAGGATGACAAAAATCAATAGAACCATACACTAAAAGGGATTGACTGACCTTGACATGATGTTGCATATACCCGGTAGATGCTTTTTATAAAAATTTAGGTCTTCTTTTAAATAATTAACAATAATTTATATTTAGGAAGTTTAAGTAGCTGACATAATAAAAAATATATCAAGTTTGAATACATTTAGATCTATTTCAATGCAAAAGCAATATCGATCAATATCGCCTGACTGCATTATGCAGAATGAAAATTCAGTTCTCTAAAGGTCATACGCAACATACCGGTAGTTTGAACTTTATTAGGATCTTCCCTGGAGTGTCAGAGTTTCACTTAATGAAGGACCTGGGTACAATACTTTGAATGTCTTTATATGGATTTGTACACCTCTTCTAAAACTATGTTTGATGAAAAAGAAATCTGGAAATTATGTTCTGTAATTATAACCCCGGATCGAAAGATCGGGGGTATATTGTTTTTGTCCTGCCTGTCTGTCTGTCTGTCTGTTTGTCCCCCAACTTTAACCTAGCCCATAACTATTGAGTGGTAGGGGCTATGGCTTTCATAATTCATAGGTGTGTTACTTGTGACATAACCTTTCTTTGGGTACCACCAAATTTGACCTCTTGACCTTGACCTTGGAGTTTGACCTACTTTTATTAGTCCCCTACTGGTGAAACCGGGGGGGACTATAGGTTTCCTCTGCGTCCGTCCGTCTGTCTAGCTGTCTGTCCCCGTCAGTCTGTCCCACTTGGTTTTCCACACTTTTTTTCTAAACGCTTGCAGATATTGAGCTGAATTTTGGTATGTGAGTGTATCTTAATGAGTTACAGATCAAGTTTGAATTTTGCTTTGCTTCATTGATTTTTGACAGAATTAGGGCATTTTGAATATTTTTTCATAATCGCTTAATTGAGATCGGGTTCGAACTGCGCTAACTTCCAATTGTCGACAGAAATATGAAGCGAGGAAAGGACGGTGGAGAAATGAGTTGAATTTTCGTCTTAATGTGGATTATTTTATTAGTTTTAAGGCATTTACAACTTGAAAATCTCTCAGTTTTACCTTGGACATGACTTTTGCATATTATAAAATGACATCCAGAAGGAAAAGGGGAACCCGGTAGGGGACATGTATTGCTTATGCAATACTCTCAGAATGCTTGTTCTATTTGTTATCGACTTTAACTTTCGCCATAACTTTTGAACAGATCAAGATAGAGACTTCATATATCAAATGCATAGACTCCACTAATTAAGCACTTTCAACTGACACCAAGGACAATGACCTTTTGACCCTGACTGTGACCTATATGCTAAAATTAGATTTTTCGAACTTTCGGTATAACTTTTAAACAATAGGAGATAGTGACTTGATATTTGATATGCCTACTTCACTAGTTAAGTGCTTTCAAACAACACCGAGGTCAATGACCTTGTGACCTTGACTGTAACCTTTATGCTAAGAATAGCTTTTTTAAACTTTGTTGCTGTGGGGGCACAGTGTTTCACAAACACATCTTGTTTTTGTATATTTCTTTGAATAATGCAAACATTTTCACAATTTGATATTTTTTCAAAACCCCTAGTAACACTAAATTAGAAACATAAAGAATTATTGTTCACTTCCAACATATAAATTCTAACATTAATTATAGTGAACATAATGTATGTAAAAACTTAATTGATTTGTTATCCAATGTAGTTTTAATAGTCAAGCTGATGGATGTGATCATGGTGATAAGGATACATTTTAAAAACTAACTAGTGGTAAATAAAGCACCGTAGTATTAAGCTTTGAATGCATTGATAAAGATGTCTTATTTCATCATGTTCATTACATGTACCTGGGTTTTTTTTTTTGCCGGTAGGTGGTTATTTCAGTTAGGTTAATAAAGAGAAACATACGAGATGTAATTAAATTTCATTCTTTTATTTTCATTCATAAAGATGATGAAGATACCCAACATAATGATTAAAAGATAGAGAGAATAAATCAGATTGGTGATCAATATCCAAAAGACAGGATGGTGGATCTAAAGGGAATGGGTTCCAATATTTTCCTTTGTTTATTGCATGGTTTTGAATTTCACATTTATCCCAGACAAATCAAAATGAGTTATTTGTAGGTTGATCTAATTAAGAGGCTTTATCTTTTTGATTATGGGTAATTGATTTCAAACAGTTTGCTTATAAGTCATGTGATATCATGGTCCAAAGTTATGAGTGGTGGATCCAAGGGGAGTTGATATTGAATTTTTAATTACTTATCATGCTTATTGTAGATCATCATGGCATATACTAATAATTATTGCACATTTATTTAAACATTTAAGTAACCTTTCTTTGTGTGATAAGTGATGGATCAAAGGCATGTATATTTCACCAGTAATTGTTTTGATAGTTGAGGTGGATCCAAGGGGGTGGATAGATATGTTTTTAAATATTAAATTTTGTAATGTGTCAAAGGAATCAATAATGATCATGTGATGTTTATGGTTAATTGATTTTAAACACTTAACTTATATATCATGTGTGATCAAAATCTAAACTTATAAGTGGTGGATCCAAGGGGGTGGATATTAATCTTTTTTAAATATTTGTGGTGGGTGCAGGATCAAAGAATATTAATGATCAATGATTGTGGTTAATTTATATCAGACATTTAGTTTATATGTCATGTTTGATCATGATCTTAATTTTAAAGTGATGGGTCCAAGGGGGAGTGGATATTTATGTTATATAGTAGTTGTGGTTGATCCAAGGGGACTGGATATTAATTTTAAATACATGTATTTGTGATGGGTAAAAGGATATTAATGATTATAGGCTTATAGCTAATTGATTTCAAACATTAAGATTATATGTCATGTATGATCAAGATCTAAACTTATAAGTGGTGGATCTATGGGGAGTGGATATTAATTTTATTTTTTTTTTTTAAATATTTGTTGTGGATCAAAGGATATAAATGATTATGGCTAACTGATTTCAACATTAAGCTTATATGCCATGTGTGATCATGGTCTTAACTTACATTAGTGGTGGATCCTTGAGGAGTAAATTTTTTATTTTAAAATATTTGTGGTGGATCAAAGGATTTTTTTATTATAGTTTTTTAAAAAGAAGAATTGCTGTCCATCCAAGTGTTTACAGAAGATTCCCACTAATGCAGTTTTTTCCATCAGGAAGCAGTTTTGGAAACTGGTCATTACTCAGCAGAATCAGGAGATTTCAGTATTGTATGCAAACAAAGATAAGACAGTGTCACTAGCACAAATTTAAGTCCCCTTTCGGTTGATTGTACTTTTTCTCAACAAATAAAAATCAGTATCTCAGACACTCCTCTTCTCTTGGCAAGTCATTTGGTTGAGTTTTCTCTGGCAATAGTATTTGTTTATGACCCTCACTTTAATTAAAATAGCTCTACAAAAGCAGTTTAACAATGGATATATAACAGTCAATTTTGCATTGTTATGCCTCTAGATCTGCCACATAAAAAATAATTTGAATTTGTATATAATTGAAGATAAAATGCTTCATAAAGTATATTCAGACATTGCATTCTTATCCCATTATTCCCATATCTGCTTATTTATTTATCCCATGGGATTAAAAATACCCAGTATTATGTACTTTGCAGGATTTTTAATCCTAAGAAGGGCAAATATGGGATTTTTAATCCTATGTCGCCTGTTATGGGAGAAAAAATCCCATGGGAGAAAAAATCCCTCAAAGATTTTTTTCTCCCATGGGATTTTGGTGGGATTTTTGGTGGGATGAAAAATCCCACCATTCTCCCATGGGATTTTATGTTTTGACAGAGGTTTATGAGAAAACTACTACAATGTGGAAGTTGATATTGACATGATGAGGTCAGAATAAAAAATCCCACCAAAATATAGAAAAAAATCTAATGTAGGTCTTTTCGAAAGGGTACCTAAAAGTCCGGACTTTGTCGTGTCCGGACTTAAATGTCGCAGTGTTTATTGATTAAATTTGATTTTTAATTCTTATTTAAAATAACTACCAAACGCAATGTAATAATACATACAAATCTAATACCTTGCAAACTTTTCTTATGTCTTTTATGAGAGGCATCATGGTTTTTGGGCCCCTGCAGCAGTTGAGTCCTACCACATCCGCCCCAGCCTCCTCTAGCTTTCTACAAGCTTCAGGAAATGTCAATCCATCTGTCGTGGTATTTTTACCATGGGGAACAATGGACACCACTGATGGTACTAAACAATGAAAAAAATACTTGAGGTCATTGTATATCAATTATCTCATCCGATTTTCAAAATCATTGTCTAAAATGACCCCCCCCCCCTTACACCTCTTTCACTTCAGTTTTCTTTAATTTAACTTTTCAATTAGTATTCTGGCTATATACTATTTGTTTTTAATTATTTCTGACAATTCTTACGTCCTTTTCCATATTGCTTAATACACTGTAGGGCCAGTTCAGCTTCGGCATATTCACTGAACGTCTCTGCTACAATGAAGTCCGCGCCACATTCAACGGCCCACTCTATTTGTTCCTGAACAGAAGATTGTACTAGTTATGATGAAAGATATAGAGATATCGAACAGTATTCAATCTCAAAAGTCCATTAAATAATACAAAATAGGAGCAGAGTTAACACGGACCTCCAAAGCATCAGAGGTGGGATTAGGTGCTAAAGAGGAGCGAGCATCCCCTGCCGACCGATCACAGCCGGCCTGGGGGCCATAAAACTTAGACAAGCTCACTTTTGATCTCAGTCTCACTTTTTCCAAAGGAATATATGGTGGAAAAGTGAGACTGAGATCAAAAGTGAGCTCATCTAAGTTTCATGGTCCCCAGGACCGGGCAATAAATAAGCAATTTTTAAGTGCTTATATATAAGAACTTTTAATCCAGACTTGTAAATGCTTGCGTTTATTAACATGATTAAGTGAACCTTAAACATTTTTCTAGCAGTATCATTTGCTTCTTGGTTTCCGCGCTCGAATACAGTCGTGTTGCAAATATTCCCTGCCATTAATGTCCCTGTCTTTAAAGCAACTTCTTTGGCAAGTTTTAGAGCTTTAATGTTCAGTTCTTTCAGGTCATTCTCCCGGTCAATCAGTTTCAACTTTTCTCGATGCCCGTAGTACTGTTTAAAACAAACAAAGTTTTATAATAAGCAAAGAGAGAAGAACAAATTAAACTTAGTGTAAAAATTTGTAAGCAACCTTTAAATTCTTCAGCAAAAACAACAAATTGATAATTTCTTCACACGCCTTAAAACTTTAATCACTTCCTGTGAAAATTCTGAAAATACGCATTTGAATTTCAATGTTACCTATTGCTTCTGGCACTTACAGTAAAAGCAAGTACAACTTCACTTCCTGCATGGACGAATTCTTCATAGAGAGCCCGGACCAACTGCGGGTGATTAAGCACAACCTCTGGAACAAAACATCCTGCCCTCAAGTAGCCTCGGCGCTCAAATTCAAAAATATATCCTTCTGCTACTACAATGTCCTTCTTACTCTTCAGACGTTCCAGCAAACCTAATTTTAAAGCAGTGCAAAAATTATCTATATCAAGATCGAATTGATGGGACAATAAAATATTAGAAAATGTAAACACTTAAAGCCCCTAGCTAGCCTTAACCTTAACCCTAACGCTAACGCTAACCCTAACGCTAATCCTAAACCTAACGCTAACCCTAAACCTAATACTAACCCTAAACCTTACGCTAACCCTAACATTAACGCTAACCCTAAACCTAATGCTAACCCTAACACTTACGCTAAACCTAAACCTAACGGTAACCTTAACACTAACGCTAACCCTAACACTAACACTAATCCTAAACCTAACCCTAAACCGAAGGTATAAACCTAAACCTAACGCTAACACTAATCCTAACGCTAACCTTAACACTAACGCTAAACCTAAACCAAACACTAACCCTTACACTAACGCAAACCTTAAACCTAACACTAACCCTAACACTCAATCCAACCCTAAAGCTAACGCTAACCTTAATTAACCCCATCGCTAACCCTAACCCTAATGTTAACCCTAACAGACTCAACCTTACCATTTTATAACATGACCCCAGCAACCTAACTCTAGGCCCTCAAGCTAGCTAACCCTACCGCTTACCCTAGGAGCCAAACCATAATGATACATATATTCCTTCTATATAATAAACCATGAAACAGTGATGGTGTCTAACGCTGACCCTAACCCTAAACCTAACGCTAACCCTAACGCTAACCATAAACCTTATCCTAACACTAATCCTAAACCTAGCGCTAACCCTAACACTAACGTTAACCCTAACGATAACTCTAAACCTAACCCTAACTCTAATGCTGACCCTGACACTAACCCTAAACCTAACGCTAGCCCTAAACGCTAATCCTAAACCTAGCGTTAACCTTAACCCTATCGCTAACCCTAACCCTAATGCTAACCCTAACAGACCCAACCTTATCATTTTATAACCATGCCCCTAGCAACCTAACCCTTTGCACTCGAGCTAGCTAACCCTAACGCTAACCCTAGGATCCAAATCATAATGATACATATATTCCTTCTACTGTTAATCACTATTTATTCGCGAGAACTTTATTTCCGCGTAATTACGCGAGACAATATGCTCGCGAAAATTTCATTCTCGCGATTAATAGTATTCCTTAAGATTAGATAGAGAAATGACCATAATTCGTGAAAATTTTGTCTCGCTGATAAAGAGTCAATGACTACCTCGCGAAAATAAGGTGTCGCGAAAATTAAGTGATCTACAGTATATAATAAACCATAAAACAGTGATGGTGTGTGTCAACGATTTCATTTCATATAATATCAACGGATTTTACTTTTTAGTAAAATACAAAAGCGCTTTCTAGCGATTAATATGTCCACAGTATATATAGGTATCAAACAGACTTTACCTTCCACAGTCATTATTAGAGTGCTTCTCTCTACCAATATCAGGAACTGAACTAACACATGTGAAATACCAGGAGTACTTATCTATTGACCTTCATGCAACACCAGCATAAAAGTTACGACCCTAAAACACGAAAAGAAATTTCTCGACTACAATCACACGAAACACACCAGGCCTCAGGATCATAAAACAAACTCAGACTTAATTCAAATTTTCAATTTCCTGTAAAATGCTTATTAATTGTCAACTTAATTTCGAAATTAGTTGTTCACAGAACTTTGCTGATGCAATATTGATAAATATTTTTGATTTTGACTGTTTGAAATTTGCAGCATTTGAGCACAACGTAAAGATTTTGATGTGTCATGCCCCAGGCCATGCCAGGCCCCAAGACCATAAACTGACAACAGACTTGAGTTATCATAATGATTTTTAATATCTTGAGTTTTATTTAATGTATTTGCTTACAAATTTGCATTGTTGTGTAATATTTCACTTCAAATATATGATGAAAATTTTGTTTCAATGTCCAAAATTATTTCAAAAGTTATAATAGTTTGAAATTTTGAGTTAAGTCTGTTCTCAGTTCATGGTCTTGGGGCCAGGTGTTTCTAAATATTTATAATTTTTTCCATCATTTTTTTTGTTGTTGCATAGTATCATATTTCAGTTTCCATATACACAGACACGGATTTGTGATTATTGATATTACAAACCATAAGCTTAAGCTTTTAAACCGTCACATTTTATGGAAGAAGGTATTGCTCAAACAAGTCCGTGTGTTTCTTTCTTAGGAATTAACAGTTAATACTGGGACCAGCCTTGCATTCCTCCATACTTCAAGTCCATATCTTGTATTGGTATTTCTTCCAAATATACATCGACTTATTAATTCAAATCAAACTATTTAATTAGGAAAACACAAAGGGCCTAGATATCGAACATCTGGATAATAATTCTTCAAAGTGTTCGTTTTCCCCATCGCCCTATACAACTATAATCCTGTTGATCATAACTGGTGATGTAAATAGCTTTAATAATGAGGTCATTAATCTCTTCCTTTCAGAGGACCAAAATTCAGGTATCCCCATTTTTAGATTTTTTTTCTGGTGTTAAAATTTTATAAATATTCGAATTATGTGGCTTATTGAAAACATTCTCATGGTACACACAAGTACTCCAAAAACGATAATAACTATAAAGATGCTCGAGTTTCTGATAAATTAACAGTATCTATTTAGATTTTAGAGATCATAACTTCAAAGAATCTGTCGAAATTTCAAGAAGCACTCATTGCTCTCCCTTGATGTAGTAGACCAATTGTTATTCATATGAAGCATAATCTTTTTTTTTTAAACATTTACACTAAAAAAAAGAAATCACATGCTGTGGCCTTCAACTCGACAATTATAGGTATATCAACTTCATATTTAAATAACTAATTTCATCTATATAAATGTCGATTCGATATATCTCAGTGAACGTATAGAAGATACCACAGAGTAATTCCTAAAACTTCAACAACAAACGATAAACGGGAATATCCAATGACTTTAAGAAAAGTGGAAAAGTGAGACTGAGATCAAAAAGTGAGCTGATTTGGTAAGCAAGAGCATGACCTCTTGCACTGATGTAACTACAGAGATCCCCCCTGGAAACTGGTAAATTAATTTATTCTACTCAATCTCTACGACTATGTAATTTGTGTAATAAAAAATAGATAGATAGTTTATAATTTACTCCTTGCAAAATTTTAACTGCTGTAAAGAAGAACCTTCAGACGCAGAGTCTTACAGCTCATTCTTGAAGTGGTGTAAATCAGATGTGGATTCAAAACTCAGTAGCATCAAAATGCAAGATTTTTCTACGTTGTTTTTCTTCAATCATTCTTCATTATGATTAATTAAAGAATAGTTGTTTTGATATTATTGACAACTGATTCTTTATCTAAAATGGAAGTCGAAAAATTTTCTTTCTTGTAAATGGCCATCAACAAAATGACTTTATTAAAAATCATTCTGTTCTTTGATGTTGATTTAAAAAAGATGCTGAGGTTCTTTACTGAGAGCATTTATGTATTCTTCGGAGACCAAATTTTCCGACATTTTGTTTATTAGCTTCAAGAGATGTTCAATGATTGTAAATGTACATGTAGCTATACTTTCTTTAATAGAGAAGTTGACAGGGTTTCGCTGGTACAGATCTGTGCCAAAAGCGAAGATAATAATAATTCTATTTTTTCTCTATATATTTTATTGAAAACAACATTTTGTAAAATCACTGGCAAAAGGGCAATTATTTATCCAATTTCATTTTTGTATCATTACTTAAAGTACATGTAGAAAATATGTAGTATCTTTCTTAAAAAGCTTATTTGATATTTAGTTTTAAGTACATAGGCGTCGGAAGCAAATTGAAAGTGTGTGTGTGGGGGGGGGGGGGGGCTAATTGAAAGGGGGGGGGCTAAACCAATAAAAAAGGTAAAACCCAATTTTCAATGCCTATATTATGTACGAAAGGCCATTGAGCTCATTTTTTTAGGTTAAAAAAAATGATTTTTTTTGCGAACATATAACGCGAAACTTTCGCATTACAACACGAATCTATCGCGTTATAGCGCGTAGCATTCGCAATATAACGTGAAACTTTCGCGTTATAACGTGTAACTTTCGCGAATAAGCGCGAATCTTTCGCGTTATACATGTAACGCGTAACTTTCACGATATAACGCGAAACTTTTGCGATAAAATGCCGCACTTTTGCTATTTATCCAAGACATTTGCCTAAGTCTTAACTTTCTTTTGATTTTGTGATCTAGTTTATTCATTTCAAAGAAAAGCAAAAGGCTATTTTGATCGTGGACCATCATAATCTGCAATTTAAAGTTTTCTTGCTATTTAATCCATATTATTGTCACATTTTGTCTTTCTCTGTTCAACCAATCAAATTTAATGCGAGTTTTTCAAAAGTTAAACTTCATTTTTATGAATTTCGGGGGAAAAATCAATCCTTTCAAGCGTCTTTTTTATACACTTTCAATAGAACTTGAAATAAAATAGTTAGAATTAAGATCTCAGAAAATTGATAAAAGAAGGTAAGAATGGAGGCGTACAAGGCAAGGACAATCCCCCGCTCTGAGAAAAGACATTTCTCAATTTTAAAGTTATATTTTTCAAAATTATATTGTTTATATCATCTTTTACACACTTGATTCTGCATTTCATTGTGAACTAGGACCTGAGGTCCCCTGCTCAGTTCACGACTATCGGGCCTGTTTACTCCGCTACAAAATGTAGTGCGTTGCATACGTAAAGTGAAAATAGAATAAATCGTAATACTGTGAAGCCTTTAAAGTGTAAAACAAACAACTTTTTAAAAGGAATAACCATCTGATGGGTATTAGAAAAGATAGAGGGGGTGGAGGGTGGGTGCTGAGCAACATTAACTGCAATTTTATGCGATATATGATATATAAGCGTTTAACATTTATGGATTACGTTAGGTGACCTGTGGTCTCCCCTATGATTTTATTCCATGTAACGTTATAGTACACATCAGTAGGGGACAACAGTAAGGTGACCAGAGAACAAGTAATATTGTACATCAGTAGGGGGACCAGAGGTCACCTTATATTGTACATCAGTAGGGGGACATCAGTAGGGAGAGCAAAGGTCACCTTATATAGTACATAAGTAGGGGGACCAGAGGTCACCTTAAACTGTACATCAGTAGGGGAACAAGAGGACACCTTAATGTACATCAGTAGGGGGACCAGAGGACACCTTATTTGTACATCAGTAGGAGGACCAGAGGACACCTAATATTGTACATCAGTAAGAGGACCAGTGTGTCACCTTATATAATACATCATTAGGTTGACCAGAAGTCACCTTATACTGTACATCAGAAGGGTACATCAGTAGGGGGACCAGAGGTCACCTTATACTCTACATCAGTAGGGGGACCAGAGGGCACCTTATACTGTACATCAGTAGGGGGACTAGAGGGCATTTTGAATTCTACATATGTAGGGGGACCAGAAGACACCTTATATTGTACATAAGTAGGGGACAACAGAAAGGGGGCCAGAGAACACCTTATATTCTACATCAGTAGGGGGACCAGAGGTCACCTTTAATTCTACATATGTAGGGGGACCAGAGGTCACCTTAAATTGTACGTCAGTGGGGGGACCAGAGGTCACCTTATACTGTACATCAGTAGGGGACATCAGTAGGAGAGCAGAGGTCACCTTATATTGTACATAAGAAGGGGGACCAGAGGTCACCTTATATTGTACAGCAGTAGGGGGACCAGAGGTCACCTTAAATTGTACATCAATAGGGGGACCAGAGTCACCTTTATATTGTACATCATTTGGGGGACCAGAGGTCACCTTATATTGTACATCAGTAGGGGGACCAGAGGTCACCTTATACTGTACATCAGTAGGGGGAGCAGAGGTCACCTTTAATTTTACATATGTAGGGGGACCAGAGGTCACCTTATATTGTACATCAGTAGGGGGACCAGAGGTCACCTTATATTGTACATCAGTAGGGGGACCAGAGGAGTCACCTTATATTGTACATCAGTTGGGGGACCAGAGGTCACCTTATATTGTACATCAGTAGGGGGACCAGGAGTCACCTTATATTGTACATCAGTAGGGGGACCAGAGGTCACCTTATACTGTACATCAGTAGTGGACATCAGGGGAGCAGAGTTCATCTTTAATTCTACATATGTAGGGGGACCAGAGGTCACCTTATATTGTACATCAGTTGGGGGACCAGAGGCAACCTTATATTGTACATCAGTAGGGGGACCAGAGGTCACCTTATATTGTACATCAGTAGGGGGACCAGAGGTCACCTTATATTGTACATCAGTAGGGGGACCAGAGGTCACCTTATATTGTACATCAGTAGGGGGACCAGAGGTCACCTTATATTGTACATCAGTAGGGGGACCAGAGGTCACCTTTTACTGTACATCAGTAGGGGGACCAGAGGTCACCTTTAATTCTACATATGTAGGGGGACCAGAGGTCATCTTATATTGCACTTAGGGGGACTAGAGGTAACCTTATATTGTATATCAGTAGGGGGACCAGGAGTCACCTTATATTGTACATCAGTTGGGGGACCAGAGGCAACCTTATATTGTACATCAGTAGGGGGACCAGGAGTCACCTTTTATTGTACATCAGTAGGGGGACCAGAGGTCACCTTATACTGTACATCAGTAGTGGACATCAGTAGGAGAGCAGAGGTCACCTTTAATTCTACATATGTAGGGGGACCAGAGGTCACCTTATACTGTACATCAGTGTTAGAGGTAACCTTATATTGTCATCAGTAGGGGGACCAGAGTCACCTTATATTGTACATCAGTAGGGGGACCAGAGTCACCTTATATTGTACATCAGTAGGGGGACCAGAGTCACCTTATATTGTACATCAGTAGGGGGACCAGAGGTCACCTTATATTGTACATCAGTAGGGGGACCAGAGGTCACCTTATATTGTACATCAGTAGGGGGACCAGTGGTCACCTTATATTGTACAGTACATCAGTAGGGTGACCAGAGGTCACCTTATATTGTACATCAGTAGGGGGACCAGAGGTCACCTTATATTGTACATCAATAGGGGGACCAGTCACTTTATATTGTACATCATTTGGGGGACCAGAGGCAACCTTATATTGTACATCAGTAGGGGGACCAGGGTCACCTTATATTGTACATCAGTAGGGGACCAGAGGACATCATATTATACTTTAGATCAATAGGGGGACCAGAGGGCACCTTATTTTGTACATCAATAAGGGACAACAGTAAGGGGGACCAGAGGTCACCTTATATTGTACATCAGTAGGGGACCTGTGGTCACCTTATATTGAACATCAGTAGGGGACCAGAGGACACTTAATATTACACTTTACATCAATAGGGGGACCAGAGGTAACCCTGTATTGTACATCAGTAGGGGGACCAGAGGTCATCTTATATTGTACATCAGTAGGGGGACCAGAACACACCTTATATTACACTTTAGATCAATAGGGGGACCAGAGGACACCTTATATTGTACATCAGTAGGGGACATCAGTAGGGGGACTAGAGGTCACCTTATATTGTATATCAATAGGGGGACCAGAGGTAACCTTATATTGTACATCAGTAGGGGGGCCGGAGGATATAGTATATTGGTATGGGGACTAGGGGTCACCTTATATTGTACATCAGTAGGGGGACATCAGTAGGGGACCCAGAGGACACCTTATATTTAACATCAGTAGGGGACTTCAGTAGGGGGACCAGAGGTCACCTTTTATTGTACATCAGTAGGGGACCTGTGGTCACCTTATATTGAACATCAGTAGGGGACCTGAGGACACTTAATATTACACTTTACATCAATAGGGGGACCAAAGGTAACCCTGTATTGTTCATCAGTAGGGGGACCAGAGGTAACTCTGTATTGTACATCAGAAGAGAGACCAGAGGTCACCTTATATTGTACATAGTAGGGGACCAGAGGTCACCTTATATTGTACATCAGTAGGGGGACCAGAGGACACCTTATATTGTACATCAGTAGGTCACCTTTATATTGTACATCAGTAGGGGGACCAGGACACCTTATATTGTACATCAATAGGGGGACCAGAGGTAACCCTATATTGTATATCAGTAGGGGGACCAGAGGTCACCTTAAATTGTACATCCGTAGGGGGACCAGAGGACACCTTATATTGTACATCAGTAGGGGGACCAGAGGTCACCTTTATATTGTACATCAGTAGGGGGACCAGAGGTCACCTTATATTGTACATCAGTAGGGGGACCAGAGGACACCTAATATATTGTACATCAGTAGGGGGACCAGAGGTCACCTTATATTGTACATCAGTAGGGGGACCAGAGGTCACCTTATATTGTACATCAGTAGGGGGACCAGAGGTCACCTTATATTGTACATCAGTAGGGGGACCAGAGGACACCATGTACATAGGGGGACCACACCTTATATTGTACATCAGTAGGGGGACCAGGGTCACCTTATATTGTACATCAGTAGGGGGACCAGAGGGACACCTTATATTGTACATCAGTAGGGGGACCAGAGGACACCTTATATTGTACACAGTATAGGGGGACCAGGGGCACCTTATCAGTAGGAGGACCAGAGGACACCTTATATTGTACATCAGTAGGGGGACCAGAGGTCACCTTATATTGTACATCAGTAGGGGGACTAGAGGTCACCTTATATTGTATATCAATAGGGGGACCAGAGGTAACCCTATATTGTACATCAGTAGGGGGACCAGAGGACACCATATGTCGTACAGTAGGGGGACAGGGGTCACCTTATATTGTACATCAGTAGGGGGACCAGAGGACACCTTATATTGTACATCAGTAGGGGGACCAGAGGACACCTTATATTGTACATCAGTAGGGGGACCAGAGGACACCTTATATTGTACATCAGTAGGGGGACCAGAGGTCACCTTATATTGTACATCAGTAGGGGGACCAGGACACCTTATATTGTACATAGTAGGGGGACCAGATCACCTTATATTGTACATCAGTAGGGGGACCAGAGGACACCTTATATTTACTTCAGTAGGGGGCCCAGAGATAACCTTATATTGTACATCAGTAGGGGGACCAGAGGACACCTTATATATTACATCAGTTGTTGAACCAGGGGACATCTTTTATTGTACACCAGTAGGGAGACCTGGGGACATCTTATATTGTACATGAGTAGGGGGACCAGGGGTCACCTTATATTGTACATCAGTAGGGAGACCAGAGGACACCTTATATTATACATCAGCAGGGGGACCAGGGTCATCTTATATTGTACATCAGTAGGGGGACCATAGGACTTCTTATATTGTACAACAGCAGGGTGACCAGGGTACATCTTATATTGTTCATAAGTTGGGGACATCAGTAGGGGGACCAGAGGACACCTTATATTATTCATCAGTAGGGGGACCAGGGGTTTCTTATTTTGTACACCAGTAGGGTGACCAGAGGTCACCTTATATTGTACATCAGTAGTGGGACCATAGGACACCTTTTATGTACATCAGTAGGGGGAACAGAGGTCACCTCATATTGTACATAAGTAGGGAACATCAGTAGGGGGACCAGGGGTCACCTTATATTTTACAAAAGTAGGGGGACCAGGGGTCACCTTATATAGTACAACAGTAGGGGGCCAGGGGTTACCTTATATTGTACAACATTAGGAGGACGAAAGGACACCTTATATTGTACATCAGTAGGAGATAACAGTAGGGGGACCAGAGGTCACCTTTTATTGTACATCAGTAGGGAGACAGAGCCTTCAGTTCAGTTTTAACGTTCGTTACTGGGTGGACCAGAAGTAAACTAATATTGTACAACAATAAGTTGACCAAAGGTCACCTTATATGTTATTTCATTATGGAGACTTATGGTCATCTTTATATTGTACAACAGAAAGGGGACCATAGGTCACCTTATACTGTACAAAAGCAGACGTCAGATTATATTGTACATCATAAGGGGAAACGGAGGTCACCTTATACATCAATAGGGGGTCAGAGGTCACCCTATGTTGTAGATCATTATGAGGACCTTAGGTCACTCTATATTTTACATCACAAGGGGGACCAGAGGTCACCTTGTATTGTACATAAATAAGGAGACCAGTGGTCCCCTTTGTTGTACATTTTTAAAGAAATCAGACATAAAAAATATTATATGAATGCAGAGAGATAAAGCATCAACGATTCTAGACTCGTCTTAACCAACAGACACCTAAAAAGAAAACAAGGGCGGACCAGTGGGTACAGATAAAATGCATATTAACGAGATGCTAGACGTTCACTTAAGAACACGACAAGAGGCCTATGGATCTTATAGGTCATTTGAACATCTTGTAAAACTTTAAAACTTTCATTTCAAATAAGCGGTAATAATTAGCAATAATTAGTAGTGCTCATTGACCACAAAAACCCTCATCCTGAGGTCATACATTTCACAATTTTGAAAAAAAGGACCATTGTTCATAAAAAAAATTGGTTTATACCAAAGAACAAATTTCAAAGCATTAATTCAATTACAGTATTGTCTACAAATGACATGGTACCCATGAGCCAGGGGCCTTGAAATTTATAATTCTGGAAGACACTCCCTTGCTTATCATAACTATATGTAGTTAGTTTAATTAATATCCAGGAGCAGAGAGGAAGATTTTTTTAAAGAATTAAGGAGGCTGGGGGACAACAAATTAACCACAAATTAACCATCAGTTTTAACTTATTTTTTTTAGATACGGTATCATAAGCTGTCAACTATCATTTGGCAAAGAAAAAATTCATACATTTTAGTTTTTAAAATTTGATCATTTTTGTATATCTTTATATGGAGCTCTTCTTTTAAAGGAGATCAAAATAGTCTGAAAATGGCTGCCACCCCTCAGCCTCTTTAATGAATATAAACTTTACAGTTTATATAGCCCCAGCGTAACACCGGAACCCCTGACCTTTGGGTCACGAATTTCAAAACTTTGGAGAGAATACCCTTCCTCATCACAACTTTGCATGTAGTTAGTTTGTTTAATATCCAGGGGCAGAGGGAAATATTTTCAAAGAATAAATGCATTTCATAATTATTATTATTGTCGTTATGGGTATTTCCTGTGTGAACAGAATGGTGGATCTGTGTGGTTTTTATGTCACGTGACATGGTCATATAAATAGCAGGTGCGTGCTTAAAAAGTTACTCTACCACGTGTAAAGAATGGAAACCAGTAAATTAGGCACACACACACACACATATTTATGTAAATAAGTATTATTTAATGATTACAAATAACGTGTGTTGAAATGAATACAAATGTGTTAAATTTGTAATAAACGTTCTGACGAGCAGCATTCCATACATATGAGTTGATTATTCTTTCAATACAGAATAAAAAGTATAATTAATTTATATTCGGACAGACGAAGTGAGAGAGATTATAAATTAATATAAATTTTATAGCCCTGTCCTAACCCCAGGGCCCCTGACCCTGGGACAATGAATTTCACAATTTTGGTATGGAGTCAATGCTTATAATAATTATGCCAACAGTTCGACGGCTTGATGTTAATGAGTAAAGAAGATTTTTAAAGATTTCATCAATTGTAGTAATTACGCCCAAACATTCTTGCCTTAGGGGGTGGAGGGCAGGGACCATGAATTAAAAAAAAATTCCCTTTCACCCATAGATGCTTTATGCCAAAATTGGTTGTAAATGGTTGAGGGATTACAGAGAAAAGCTGAAAATGTTCAAATGTTAACGCACAATGCACAGCGCACGACGCCAGAAAAAAACTGATAGCAATAAGTCACATGCGTTGATTCAGGTGACCAAATAAGGAGTCCTTTGGTCTCAATATTTATGTAAAATATTAGGTGTCTTCTGGTCTCCCTGTTGACTTACAATATAATATTATAAGATGACCTCTGGTCTTCTTATTGATGTAAAATATAAAGTGTCTTCCGGTTTCTTCATTGTCGTTCAAAATAGTGTTATCATTAGTTTTTAATGATGTACAATATAATGTGACCTCTTGTCCCCCTACTGATGTACAAATTACGAGGGCTGTTCAATAAATAATGTCCTGAACTGTATGACATACAATACTAAGCTTGAATTTATAACAATTGATGTGACTACTTTTCATCACATAGTTTAATTGTGAGAAGCTGGAAAACAAGGGTATTCGAGACACTGCATTAAAAATGAATTGTAAAGAATCAGTAAACTAAAGTAAAATTAAACCGTCCATTAAAGCTGCTGTAAAATTTGTTAAGAATCCCAAAGAAATACTCACTGAAATATGTAAAAATTTACTGCAATCAATGTTTGTTTTATAGACAATTGAGCAGGTGGATTTCACTGATAAAATGTATATAATGGGCATCAAAAATGAATACCGTACTTGCAAACAAAAATTAAACAAATAATGTACTGTTTGCCAAATTTCAACAAATAATCACTGATGGTGTATGATTGACTATACGACACATAGCAAAGAATGGAGGCGTACAAGGCAAGGACAATTCCGCGCTCTGAAAAAAGATATTTCTCAATTCGAAAAGTAGTATTTTTTCAAAATTTTATGGTTTATATCATCTTTTACATATCAAATTCTTTATTTCATTGTTTTAATAATTTATGAATAATTTATTTTTTATTCATGTTTTTATGACATTTGAAAAAAAAAAAAAAAAAAAAGAAAAAGAAAAAGCTTCATGTATGATTCGAACTCTCTTCATAGCTCAGGTTTAGTCCAAGACCAACCGCTTTAACCACTACCGGTACGCTACGAAGTATATGCACTATTGACGTCTTTCAGTGTGATTTAAATGGACGGGTTTGTAACATTTCCATCATTTAAGCGTTCACGAAGAATGGAGACTTGACCCATTCATGTTCAAAATTCGTTTTTTATAGCTCTATTAAACCCATTTTCCACTAAATATGCTTAACTGTCAACTTTGAAATAAATATTATCAAATGATAAGTCGTTCAGAAAAATAAAATGATAAAATATTTTGAAGATGACATTACTGAGAACATGATTTTAGAAAAATATAGCTTTTTTGTGGATTTTGAAAATTGAAAAACATTTTGTCTCAGAGCGGGGGATTGTACACGCCTTATACGCCCTCTTTCAAAATACACATCATTTCGGGAGTAGTTCACACTGTTTTAAAAACGTTTGACAGAAAAAAAAGCTTATTACTCAAAAGTAACCCTTAAAAAAATGAGTGAAAACGACTGCATATAAGAATATATGAACAATTATTAAAAATATCAGTAATTGTAGTTATCCACGTTTATTTGAATTTCAAACAGATAATGAAACTTGAATCTATTGCTTAAAACCCTCAAAACAAATTTACAATAAGATGTACTTGACAAAAAAAGCAAAGGTCTAAGAAGAGCAGAGAATTGCAAGAGCACAAGGATAGATTTATAGGCAATTTTCTTAAATATTAGTGGTCTTATTGTTCAAATTCGTATTCGGGGATGCAGTTTAATTTCTGGAGGAATCTAGAAAGCAATTTTTTGGCAAAAAATCAAAAGGTTAATGAGAATAAGGAATCCACAACATAAGATTTTTTTCCATGACAGCGTCCAAACCCGAAAGCCCTGAAGAGTAAAGGAGTCTTGGGGATAAACAAAAGTTAATGTTCATTCACGTTAACAATATTCGCCAGATCTTTCGCCTTTTGACTTGTTCCATTTGCCAAACTTGAGAAAACGCCTTTCAGAAGGAAGAAACAAGTCCAGGAAATCATAGGATCTGCAATAATCCAGTATACAAAGGTTCATACCAGAAAATGAGTTCGAAAAACAATTGAAAATGAATCAGAAATTGGATAAAAATGTTACTTACATGTGTTTTAATGAAAAGATAATTTTAGGTTAAATCATTATAACTAAATTATTGAAAAGCGACTTTTGTTTCTTTCCGAGCACCGAAGACATTATTAAACGACCCTTGTATAAGGTGACCTACCGATGTACAATATCAGGTGTCCTCTGGTCCCCCTACTGATGTACAATATGAGGTGACCTCTAGTCCCCCTACTGATGTACAATATACGGTGACCTTTGGTCCCCCTACTGATGTGCAATATAAAGTGGCCTCTGATCCCCTTACTGATGTACAATACAAGGTGACATCTGGTCCCCCTTCTGATGTACAATATGAGGTGACCACTGGAGTTTTATGAAGAGACTTACTTTTACAATCGACTACTGACTTTTACAATTTAAACAATGACTTACTCCATTACTTAAAATGTAAAAGTCAGCTGTCTAATGTAAAAGTAAGTCTCTTCATAAAACTCCATTAGTCCTCCTACTGATGTATAATATAAGGTGACCTCTGGTCCCCTTACTGGTCCCCTACTGATGTACAATATGAGGTGACCTCTGGTCCCCCTACTGGTGTACAATATAAGGTGGCCTCTGGTCCTACTGATTCACAATATAAGGTGACCCCTGGTCCCCCTGCTGATGTACAATATAAAGTGTCCTTTGATCTCCTTACTGATGTGCAATATAAGGTGACCTCTGGTCCCCTTCTGATGTTCAATTAAAGGTGACCTCTGGTCCCCCCTACTGATATACAATAAAAAATGGCCTCAGGTCCCCCTACTGATGTACAATATAAGATGTCCTCTGGTCCCCTTTTAATGTACAATGTAAGGTGACCTCTGGTCCCCCTGCCAATGTACAATATAAGGTGACCCCTGGTATCCCTGCTGATGATCAATATGAAGTGACCTCTCATCCCCTTACTGATGTACAATATAAGGTGACCTCTAGTCCCCCTTCTGGTGTTAAATATAAGGTGACCTCTGGTCCCCCTTTTGATGTACAATATAAAGTGGTCTCTGGTCCCCCTACTGATGTACAATATAAGATGACCTCTGGTCCCCATTCTGATTTTAAATATAAGGTGACCTCTGGTCCCCCTTTTGATGTACAATATAAAGTGGTCTCTGGTCCCCCTACTGATGTACAATATAAGATGACCTCTGGTCCCCCTTCTGATTTTAAATATAAGGTGACCCCTGGTCCCCCTACTGATGTACAATATAAGGTGACCTCTGGTCCCTCTACTGATGTACAATATAAGGTGACCTCTGGTCCCCCATCTGATGTTACATATAAGGTGACCTCTGGTCCACCTTACTGATGAACAATATAAGGTGACCTCTGGTCCCCCTACTGATGCACAATATAATGTGACCTCTGGTCCCCCTTCTGATGTGCAATATAAGGTGACCTCTTCTCATCCTATTGATGTTCAATATAAGGTGACCTCTGGTCATCCTATTGATGTTAAATATAAGGTGACCTCTGGTCCCCTTACTTATGTATAATATAAGGTGACCTCTGGTCCCCCTACTTATGTACAATATAAGCTGACCTCTGGTCCTTCTGCTGATGAACAATATAAGATGACCTCTGGTCCTACTACTGATG
Source organism: Saccostrea cuccullata (assembly GCF_032062105.1). Taxonomy (NCBI): domain Eukaryota; kingdom Metazoa; phylum Mollusca; class Bivalvia; order Ostreida; family Ostreidae; genus Saccostrea; species Saccostrea cuccullata. The sequence goes on from NW_026930903.1 coordinate 23,350, forward strand.
TACAATATTAGGTGTCCTCTGGTCCCCTTATTGATGTTCAATATAAGGTGACCTCTGATCCCTCTACTGATGTACAGTAAAATATTAGGTGACCACTAGTCTCCGTACTCATGAAAAATATCGGGTGACCTCTGGTCCCCGTACTGATGTACAATATAAGGTGTCCTCTGGTCACCCTACTGATGTACAATATAAGGTGAACCCTGGTACAACTGCTGATGATCAATATAAAGTGACCTCTCATCCCCTTACTGATGTACAATATAAGGTGACCTCTAGTCCCCTTTCTGGTGTTAAATATAAGGTGTCCTCTGGTCCCGCTACAGATGTACAGTACAATATTAGGTGACCACTATTCCCCGTACAATATAAAATGACGTCTGGTCATCCTTCTGATGTTAAATATAAGGTGACCTCTGGTCCCCCTACTGATGTACAATAAAAGGTGACCTAAGGTACCCCTGCTGATGTACATATGTAACTTCTGGTCATCCTTCTGATGTTTAATCTAAGGTGACCTCTGGTCCCCCCTACTTATGTACAATATAAAGTGACCTCTGGTTCCCCCTACTGATGTTCAATATAAGGTGAACTCTGTTTCTCCTACTGATGTACAATATAAGGTGACCTCTGGTCCCCCTACTGATGTACAATATAAGGTGTCCTCTGGTCCCCCTACTGATGTACAATATAAGGTGTCCTCTGGTTCCCTTATTGGTGTACAATATAAGGTGACCTCTGGCCCCTCTACTGATGTACAGTACAATATAAGGTGACCACTAGCCCCCGTATTAATGTAAAATATCGGGTGACCTCTGGTCCCCGTAATGATGTACAAAATAAGGTGTCCTCTGGTCCCCCTACTGATGTACAATAAAAGGTGACCCCTTTTCCCCCACTGATGTACAATATAAGGTGTCCTCTGGTCCCCCTACAGATGTATAGTATAAGGTGTCCTCTGGTCCCCCTACTGATATACAAGAGAGGACCTCAGGTCCTTCTGCTGATGTACAATATAAGATGACCTCTGGTCCTACTACTAATGTAAAATATAAGGTGTCCTCTGGTCCCGCTACAGATGTACAGTACAATATTAGGTGACCACTAGTCCCCGTACAATATAAAGTGACCTCTGGTCCTTCTGCTGATGTACAATATACGATGACTTCTGGTTTTACTACTGATGTACAATATAAGGTGACCTCTGGTCTCTCTACTGATGTACAGTACAATATTAGGTGACCAATAGTCCCCGTACTAATGTAAAATATCGGGTGACCTCTGGTCCCCGTATTGATGTACAATATAAGGTGTCCACTGGTCCCCCTACTGATGTATAGTATAAGGTGTGTCCCCCCCCCCCCCCCCCCCCACTGATGCACAATATAAGGTGCCCTCTGGTCTCCCTACTGATGTACAATATAAGGTGTCCTCTGGTCCCTCTACTTATGTACAGTACAATATTAGGTTACCTGTAGTCCCCCTACTGATGTACATTATAGGGTGACCTCTGGTCCCCCAAATGATGTACGATATAAGGTATCCCCAGGTCCCCCTATTATGTGCAATAAAAGATTACCTTTGGACCCCTATTGATTTAAAATGTAAGGTGACCTATGATCCCTCTGATGATGTACAATATAAGGTGACAACTGGTCTCCCTAATGATGTTAAATATAAGGTGGCCTCTGGTCCCCCTACTGATGTACAATGTAAGGTGATCTTTGGTCCCCCTATTGATGTAAAATATTAGGTTACCTCTGGTCACCCTTTATTATTTTCACGTTTCTGCTAATATATATATATATATATATATATATATTAGAAAGTTGATCTTTATAAAGTTATAAATATGATTATTTTGGAGTAAGACAAAGAAAATTGTCTATCATATAAAATTCAATTAATATATAAGGTGACCTGAGGTCTCCGTATTGATGATATCGATGAATTTACTTTTGTGCCTTTAATGCCTGGAGAGTTCCTAGAATGTTTTATTACTACGCAAAATGACGAACTATTTGCGGGGGACGGGGGATTGTTCACGCCTTATACGCCCTCTTTCTTTGTTAATTTTGTCCCACCACACGGGTGAAAATTGGATGACAAATTTTCGCGTTAGATTTACTGTAGAAATACGATATTGTATTTTGAGGTCGCGCCACGTGGTCATTCTGTTACTTACGAAAACATTGACAATTAATTCAAAGTGAAAAACTCTTGGCTGTATACCTTAATAGTTTTGATTTATGGCGCTAGTCCACGAACTTTGGATATATAAACACTGGAGAAAAATTAAGAAAAGTGGACCCCTCCTCTTCGATCAATTTGTGATTAACAATATCCATTTGTATTTACTATTTTAAAAGCATCATATGGCACGTTAAGCTCATGAAATGAGACATTGTTCATTCACTTTTAAGCTATGTTTCTACAAGGTATAATTTTAAGTCCAAAATGATTGATTGCTTAATTTACTAGTGGTACAGTTGTAGTGAATGTTACTGACAAAAAACAGCTTGAGAAAGTGTCAAGTGGAGATTTTCCTTAAATACGAAATCAGTCTAAAGAATTTCTTGAATTTAACAACTGAAAAACATGAACAAGAAAGTAAAATTTATTTTATTAATTGGTAGGGTTTTGAAATAAAAAAAAAATTCTGATGACTAATAATTTATCCTGTTCATACATCATTTCTCCAGGGCATCTTCTGAGGAAAATATATTTTATCAACAATTTCATGAAAGTTCCTGTCATCGTTCATGTTCTTATCTGTCAGTGAAGATCAACTTCCTGAAGAACATTACTATATGCATATAATTTCGCGTTATATCGCGAAAGTTTCGCGTTATAACGCGAAAGTTATGGGTGTATTCGGGAAAGTTTCGCGTTAAAACGCGAAAATTTCATTTTTTTTAACCTACGAAAATGAGCTCAATGGGCTTTCGTAGTGTAACGATCCCTCCCCCATTTTTCTTGAATCTCATTTTTTTTATCTTGGTATTTTTCTAAAACACTTTCATGCATACTTTCAATTCATTCATCAATTCTTGAATGGAATGTTGGAATGTCCAGCGAGAGTTATGTCTTAAATGTTGGTTGACAACTGCTTAAACGCAGCGATGATCTATGTTATTTTTCTTGTGTTCCGATGTGTTGAATGTCAGACATCGTCTTGCTATTTAATTACACACTTTTTGTTGGCTTAATTGTACATACGTAATTATAAAGTTGTGCTGTAATTCAGGATTATCTTAAAGTTACCTTATTTCTTGTGTGATCGATGTTTTATGGTCTTCGAGTACACACGTTTCACTGAAACTTCTGCCGCCGCCATACTTTGTTTACTTGTGTATTTTCCCATGATGCTTCACGGTGTTCTATTTTTACTGGAGTTATTTCGGCGGAAGATTTGATTGTAAATTCTTTTAAATTAAATGTTAAACAGTGTTAAATGAGCTTTTAAAAGTGTAACTTTATGTTTTATGAATTTATTTAATTTATTTACGTATTGTAATAATTTTACATACGATGTACGAGAGTGAGATTTCATTACGGGACGATGATTACATTTGATTGGCTGATTATAATTTACGGGATGGAATTATTAGTTATGATTGGTTATGAATTATTGCGGGTTTTGTTAATACTATAAATACTCGGATGCTGAATATCGTTTGCTCTCTTGTTTTCTTTGTGACCTAGAGAAAGGTTGCCAGTTTTGTCCAGAGTAATTTAAGGTGTGTACTATTTCAGTATCTAAGTGACTGAAGTACATAATACGTAATGTTAGGTTAGGCTAAATTCATATTACTAGTAATTGTACTAGTTTTATTTATAATTACTAGTTGTGAACTAGTTATTTTTATCTTCTTTAGCCCAGTTTAGGAGTTAGGAAATATTTCTGCTGCGTGCTAGTAGTTGAACTAGTAGCGGGAATATTTATTTGTAAATTAATTATAAGTCATTTATAGAGAGTCTTTTCGTTTTATTTTTTTCGGGGGAATTTATACTTAAATCATAAATTACTGGAAATAGTGCCAGTTGCCCAGTTATATCAGTAGTTGTACTGATTTTGTCTTTTGTCCCAAGGGTTGAGACTTGTGAATTTCAAACACTGTTATTTATTTTCGCTGTTCATGTATTACTGAATAAAATTATAAAACTTTACATCAAAGTTTTTGTTCTCAACACAAGGCAAACGTTCCGAAGCGTTACAATTTTGGCATCCACGGCGGGATCCGTTTAAATTTACGGGTCCTGTGATCGAATCATAACAACGCTTTGTCTGTGTTTGAGAAACAAAAATTTTATTAAGCAAACATCAAATAAAAAATAAATCACAACGGCAGGTCGTAAAAGTCGACGGAGGCGTCGTGGTCTTCAAGAATCTAGATCTACCTCACGGATTTCGTGCTCCTCCGTAGATACTGTAAGAGAAAATGAAAGCGAATGTGAATTTCCGTGTGAAGGAGCTGACATGCACAGAACTAAGCCATTTGTTCATTCAAATAAAGAAGCCTCTCCATTAGCAAATTTACATGACTCAGATACAAGTTTAATGCTTGTGAGTTCTCAGGCAGACGTTGTGAGGGATAGAGAATCTACACTTTTTAGTGGAAACTCAGATACAGTTTCTGTAACTGTGAGTACTACCACAGAGCAGCCACAGACAGCATACAGTGTAGTTACGCCTAAAATGAGCCATCTTCACACCTGTGATCCAACAACTCAGATGCCTTTTGTACCTGTTTGCTCACATTTTGCTGAGAATTTATGTACAGGTTTTCCTAGAGAGCCGACAGCTGTCCCTAGTATGTATATACCTGCAGTCCCTAGTACAGGTACTCACATGAGCCCCTCCACAACACAGACAGCAAGTCCAGTATCTAGGTTACCTGTGAACTCTCATACACACAGCACTTTGAGTTCATGTACAGGTACAAATTATCGCACTACCTTACCTGTAAACTCTTACGCAGTTCCTTGTACTGCGAGTTTTCAAGGTCCTGTTTATTGTCATCAAAACCAGAGCGCACATATGTTTACCCCATTTCCCACAATTACAACATCAGCTCACAGCATTTGCATGAGAACTCATTTACCTCTAAGTTTGTGTACAGGTTCTGTGCCTGTAAGTTCTTGTACAGGTAATGTACCTGTAAGCTCTTGTACATGTACAGGTTCTGTACCTGTAAGTTTGTGTACAGGTTCTGTACCTGTGAGGCCGAATCAGACCTTCTCTGCTCCCATAAGAAGTGCACGAGATATATCAAGGACAGAAAGCGAGCAAACTGCACTTACCCAGCTCATGGAGATGGTAGAGCACTTACAAGAGAAAATTAAACAGCTCTCTGAACAAGATCACCACCAAAGGACCAACCCTGACAACAGACAATCAGATACATGTAGCACGTCTCACGAGTGTTGGAGTAGCGACAAAGAAACATCACAAGAGTCTGACTTTGTGTACCGGAAAAAGGCTAAGCATCGCAATGTAAAGATTCCTCCATACACTGGGAAAGAAGACTGGTCTGTCTGGTTCTGTCGTTTTGAGGAAGTTGCAGATAGATACCACTGGACAACAGATGACAAACTGGACCAATTGCTGCCCAGACTACATGAAGATGCTGCTGACTTTGTTTATGGCCAATTATCGAAAGAGTCCAGAAGCAGTTATAAGAGACTTACGAAGGAACTGACCAATCGTTTCCGTGCAATCGAAACCAGTCGAACATATTTGGCAAAATTTAATAATAGAGTTCAGAAGCCTGGTGAGCGAGTCGAGGACTTTGCGGCTGATCTAAAGCGCCTGTATGTCAAAGCCCACCCGGAGCGAGACTCAAAGACTAGAGAGGAAGACTTGCTCAGGAAATTTTTAGATGGTCTGGCAGATAGAGAAGCCCAGTTTCATGTGGAGTATGTCAAGGACCCCTCAGATATACATGAAGCTGTACGACAGGTTATAAACTATGAAGAAGCAGGTCGGCCTTCAACTAAGAAACATGTCAGAGAGGTGAAGTCGCTGTACAGTGATTCTGAATCAGAAGCCACGCCTAAGACAGTCATTAAGGCCAAGTCGTTGAAAAAGAAAAGTGTCAGAAATATAAAGTACAGCCAAGGAAACAAACAAGGGTCAGGTGGCACTATCGAAGCCTTGCAGAAACAAATCGATGAGATGGCAAAGGTTCTCGACAACCTGACTAAGCAGAGCAACACTGGGACACAGCCAAGTAGGCCTATTATTGGTACATCTCAACCAGACATGTCTACCGGTCAGACAGCTCCTCTGGACAGACCACACAAACGTAGCTGTTTTTACTGCAAAGGTGAAGGTCATTTCATAAGGGACTGCCCAAAGAGAATTAATGACCTGCAAGTCTCAAAGGCACCTTTAAACAGGCATTAGCCGTTCCTGTGGGTCAAGGACCGGCTACAGAAGAAACTGACAGACAGACGAACAGTTTAGACCCACCAACAGACCGACAACCAGATAATTTTGATGAATCAGAAGATTTTTGTTTTATTTCTAATCGAATACCAGATGCAAATGGTGTGTACATAGAGGGAAACGTAAATGGTTTAGATGTCCACATTACAACAGATACTGGTGCATCCAATACTATACTTTCATACAAAGTGTATGAACAACTCAAAGAGGTGAACAGACCCAGACTTCAAGGAAAGTCACACTTACGAGGAGCTGACGGAAGTACCATTCATGTTTATGGGAAAGGAGCGTTTGATTTGCAACTTGGTTCCTTGACCCTCAAGAAAAACCTTTTAGTAGCTGATATCCAAGATGAAGTGTTACTTGGAGTGGACATCCTGCAGAATAGTGATATTGGTCAAGCAGATATTCTCCTGAGTAAAGGACTGATAAGGTTCAAAGGTCATGATATTCCATGCATACAACGTGGTGTGCATAAAGATATTACCCTCCGTTGTGTGGAGAGATGTGATATACCTGGGAATACAGAAGTAATAATACCGGCTTTTATACAGCGTGAATGTGAGGTTGATGTTGAGGAGGACCTTATGTTTGTGCCAAGTGGAGATCTTATGGAGAAGACCTCCTTACTGTTAGCCCCAGCAGTTCTTAACATCAGAGGGAAACTGTGTGTACCCCTGAGAGTTATGAACCCTTTTGATGAGGGAAAAACACTTTATCCAGACACAGTTGTGGGTACTGTTGAAGGATATGGGGGAATAGTAGATGTAATTCGACCGGTTTTTAGTGACCTAAGAAGCCTTTGCCAATCTACTGAACTTTCGCCTGGTGAGGCATGTGAGGTTCCAGATCATTTGTGTGAGCTTTATGAAGGCTCTTCCCAGTCCTTAAATAAGTCAGAAAAAGAAGCTTTTCGGAAATTCTTGCTCGACCATCGGGATGCATTTTCAAAAGATGAATGGGACCTAGGACAAACCAATTTAGTTGAACATGAGATTAATACTGGTGACAGTAAACCTGTAAAACAGCCACCTCGTAGAGTTCCAATAGCACTAGCCAATGAGGAGAGAGATGCCATTCTGAACCTTAGAGAGAGGGGCATAATACAACCTTCTACATCACCTTGGTCCTCTCCACTGGTCTTAGCTAGAAAGAAGAATGGAAAAATAAGAGTCTGTGTGGATTATCGAGCTGTAAATAATTTATCAGTTAAGGATGCATTCCCACTCCCACGAATTCAAGACTGTCTAGATTCCGTTGCAGGAGCTTCAATGTTTTCCACTCTGGATTTGACAGCTGGATATCACCAAGTCAGAGTCAAGGCTGAAGATATACCAAAAACAACATTTGTTACAAAATATGGTCATTTCGAGTATAAAACCATGCCTTTTGGATTGACTAATGCACCAGGTACATTCCAGAGACTTATGGAGATGGCATTAAATGGCCTCCAGTGGGACATTTGTCTTATTTATTTGGACGATGTAGTGATATTTAGCAGAAATTTCGATGACCACACATGTCCAGACTTAGCCAGGTGGTTCAGAGAATAACTGATGCAGGTTTAAAATTGAAAACTGAGAAATGTAGCCTTTTTCAAGATGAAGTTATTTTCCTTGGACATAAAGTCACTAAAGATGGAGTCTTACCAGATAAGCAGAATGTAGAGAAAATTTTGAATAGGACCAGACCAAATAATGTTACTGAAGTACGACAATTCCTTGGAACTGCCTCTTACTACAGGAGATTTATAAAAGGGTTTTCGGTGATAGCTAAACCTCTTACTGAACTTACACAAAAGAACCATTCTTTCCGCTGGACAGACTTATGCGAGAAAGCATTTCTGCAACTAAAGAAGATCCTTACTGGGCCCAATATAATGGGATATCCTGACCCAAACCAAGGCCATTTTATTCTTGACACAGATGCCTGTGATGTAGGCATTGGTGCTGTATTGAGCCAAGTACAGGATGGACGTGAGAAAGTGTTAGCCTATGGGAGTCGAACCCTAAACCGTGCTGAAAGGAACTATTGTGTAACTGATAAAGAGCTCCTAGCTGTTCGTTATTTCGTGGAATACTTCAAACAATATCTTTTGGGACAAAGATTTATCCTTAGGACTGATCACCAAGCATTAGTCTGGCTATATAAACTGAAAGAACCTAAAGGAAGAGTGGCTCGCTGGATTGAAATATTGTCAGCCTACAATTTTGAAATTGAGTATAGGCCTGGTACACAGCATGGTAATGCCGACGGTCTATCAAGATGTCCGAACCCAGCCGACTGTAGCTGCTCAGAGGGTGACAGTTTAGAAAGCCTGAAATGCGGACCTTGTATTAAGTGCAGAAAGAGAGCTGAGACTATGGAAACTTAGGAAAACCTTAATCAGGGGGGTGCTATTCGTGTGACAACAAGAAAGCGTGTCAGTTCTAAAAATTTACCTGAAGGGACACAATGGATGTCAAAGTACAACTCATCAAGTCTACAATGTCTCCAGATGGAAGATAATGGTATTGGTCCAGTGCTTAAGTGGAAACTGGCAGGAAGTAAACCTACAAAAGAGGAAGTGGTCAAATACTCTCCAGCAACCAGACGTTCCGTTCCGCAGCAGGAGACAGCATAGGATGTGATTCTAGGACAAAATTAAATTGGTAATTTTGAGTAATAAGTATAAGTAAGTTAAGAAAGTATTCATTTCATGCATTGTCAATATTTGTTGTAAATTTGGAGATAAGGTTGGGAATGAGATTGATTTGTGGACTTTATGTGTAATTTTTTTTTATTTGATATTTCAAGCATTAAGTCTGATGATAATGAGATTCATTTCTGTAATATTACTTAACTTTGATATTTTTGCTCGCTGAGACCTTAGTGTCCTTCCTTTTTTCTGTAACCCTTATCCTGTGAATGAATATTAAGAAAGGTTATACATTACTTGTTATACTTATGTCTAAATTATTAGCATTATCAGATCACTGTATTTATGTGCAAGTTTAGATGATGAATTTGAGAGGCTGCTAATATTTTGTGTATCCATTGTTTTTGTAAGATAAATTCATTCTTTAAATGGCAGTTATTAAATATTATTTGAATTATTATAATTCATGTACATTTTCACTTACTTACCTTATCACACTGTATACTATGCTCTGCTCATTTGTCTTCAAGATTATGATGAACTCCATGTTTTGATTTAGCATTTTGTGTTTATGTAAAAAGTTTCTTTCATATTGATTGGTGATAGGCATGAAGGCTGGCATTGTAATTTCATATTCTGTAAAATTTCTATGATTTTTTTTTATTTCTAGAGATGTGAATTTTTGAAAAGTTGATACACATTATATGAGGTAATCTTTGTGAAATACAGCATTTATTTGGAGTAGTCTCCCTTGTGTGTATTGATTAGCTGTACTGTTCATGGAAGTTAAGTATATGTGTATTGAGTGTATAATAGTAGTAACATGTCATTAATTGTTTTAATTAATGGTTGTATGTGAAATTTATTGTTTGTATTTTGAGTCCAAAGGGACTTGGACTCTTAGAGAGGGGCAAAATGTAACGATCCCTCCCCCATTTTTCTTGAATCATTTTTTTTTATCTTGGTATTTTTCTAAAGCACTTTCATGCATACTTTCAATTCATTCATCAATTCTTGTATGGAATGTTGAAATGTCCAGCGAGAGTTGTGTCTTAAATGTTGGTTGACAACTGCTTAAATGCAGCGATGATCTATGTTATTTTTCTTGTGTTTCGATGTGTTGAATGTCAGACATCGTCTTGCTATTTAATTACACGCTTTTTGTTGGCTTAATTGTACATACGTAATTATGAAGTTGTGCTGTAATTTAGGATTATCTTATAATTACCTTATTTCTTGTGTGATCGATGTTTTATGGTCTTCGAGCACACACGTTTCACTGAAACTTCTGCCGCCGCCATACTTTGTTTACTTGTGTATTTTCCCGTGATGCTTCACGGTGATCTATTTTTACTGGAGTTATTTCGGCGGAAGATTTGCAGAAGGATAAAACGTACGCTGAACTAGGACCTGAGGTCCCCTGCTCAGTTCACGACTATCGGGCCTGTTTACTCCGCTACAAAATGTAGTGCGTTGCATACGTAAAATGAAAATAGAATAAATCGTAATACTGTGAAGCCTTTAAAGTGTAAAACAAACAACTTTTTAAAAGGAATAACCATCTGATGGGTATTAGAAAAGATAGAGGGGGTGGAGGGTGGGTGCTGAGCAACATTAACTGCAATTTTATGCGATATATGATATATAAGCGTTAAACATTTATGGATTACGTTAGGTGACCTGTGGTATCCACTATGATTTTATTCCATGTAACGTTATGGTACACATCAGTAGGGGACAACAGTAAGGTGACCAGAGAACAAGTAATATTGTACATCAGTAGGGGGACAAGAGGTCACCTTATATTGTACATCAGTAGGGGGACATCAGTAGGGAGAGCAAAGGTCACCTTGTATAGTACATAAGTAGGGGGACCAGAGGTCACCTTAAACTGTACATCAGTAGGGGAACAAGAGGACCCCTTAATGTACATCAGTAGGGGGACCAGAGGACACCTTATTTGTACATCAGTAAGAGGACCAGAGGTCACCTTATATACTGTAAACGTGGAAATTTTGACGATGTGCTAATTTTGACTATTTTGACGATTTTCTTTTCTCGTCAAAATTTACACTCGTCAAACTTCGCATCATATATATATAGCGTCACAACATACATAGACCATTGTACAACATTACGCTTAATTTTCTCGGCTTTCCCCTATTAAATCTAGATCAAAGTTACTGTTAATTTCTTTTGTAATTAGTTATGAAAACATAGAGATATATAATCACATTTAAAAAAAAAACCATTGAATCTAAACTAGTGTATCAAACACTGCTTGCGTAACTTAGCCTAATTATCACGCCGTGTTTGACCTAGTTTGTCACCTCAGGCAATTGACCGCTTATAATGAAAACAAATTACAAGAGGTCAATTTATTTAATCAAATCTTACACACTTAGATAGTTTGTACAATCTTACACAATGTAGATACTAGTAGTCTGTACAAAAATTAAATTTTAGTGATTCCGACGCTGCCTTTGTATCCCAGTGAATTCAAAGATACATAACACTTCATTAAATATTTCGTCAAAATTAACACTCGTCAATTTTCGTAAACAGGAAATCGTCAATTTTTCAACTCGTCAATATAACCACGTTTACAGTAATACATCATTAGGTTGGCCAGAAGTCACCTTATACTGTACATCCGAAGGGTACATCAGTAGGGGGACCAGAGGTCACCTTATACTCTACATCAGTAGGGGGGCCAGAGGGCACCTTATACTGTACATCAGAAGGGGGACTAGAGGGCATTTTGAATTCTACATATGTAGGGGGACCAGAAGACACCTTATATTGTACATAAGTATGGGACAACAGAAAGGGGGCCAGAGAACACCTTATATTCTACATCAGTAGGGGGACCAGAGGTCACCTTTAATTCTACATATGTAGGGGGACCAGAGGTCACCTTAAATTGTACGTCAGTGGAGGGACCAGAGGTCACCTCATACTGTACATCAGTAGGGGACATCAGTAGGAGAGCAGAGATCACCTTATATTGTACATAAGAAGGGGGACCAGAGGTCACCTTATATTGTACGGCAGTAGGGGGACCAGAGGTCACCTTAAATTGTACATCAATAGGTAGACCAGGAGTCACTTTAGATTGTACATCATTTGGGGGACCAGAGGCAACCTTATACTGTATATCAGCTTTAGTAGGGGGACCAGGGGTCACCTTAAATTGTACATCAGTAGGGGGACCAGAGGTCACCTTATACTGTACATCAGTAAGGGGACCAGAGGTCACCTTTAATTCTACATATGTAGGGGGACCAGAGGTCACCTTATACTGTACATCAGTTGGAGGACTAGAGGTAACCTTATATTGTATATCAGTAGGGGGACCAGGAGTCACCTTATATTGTACATCAGTTGGGGGACCAGAGGCAACCTTATATTGTACATCAGTAGGGGGACTAGGAGTCACCTTATATTGCACATCAGTAGGGGGACCAGAGGTCACCTTATACTGTACATCAGTAGTGGACATCAGTAGGAGAGCAGAGATCACCTTATATTGTACATTTGTAGGGGGACCAGAGGTCACCTTATACTGTACATCAGTTGGGGGACTAGAGATAACCTTATATTGTATATCAGTAGGGGGACCAGGAGTCACCTTATATTGTACATCAGTTAGGGGACCAGAGGCAACCTTAAATTGTACATCATTAGGGATACCAGGAGTCACTTTATATTGTACATCAGTTGGGGGACCAGAGGCATCCTTATATTGTACATCAGTAGGGGGACCTGTGGTCATCTTATATTGAACATCAGTAGGGGACCAGAGGACATCTAATATTATACTTTAAATCAATAGGGGGACCAGAGGGCACCTTATATTGTACATCAGTAGGGGGCATCAGTAGGGGGACCAGAGGTCACCTTATATATTGTTCATCAGTAGGGGACCTGTGGTCACCTTATATTGAACATCAGTAGGGGACACTTAATATTACACTTTACATCAATAGGGGGACCAGAGGTAACCCTGTATTGTACATCAGTAGGGGGACCAGAGGTCATCTTATATTGTACGTCAGTAGGGGGACCAGAACACACCTTATATTACACTTTAGATCAATAGGGGGACCAGAGGACACCTTATATTGTACATCAGTAGGGGACATCAGTAGGGGGACTAGAGGTCACCTTATATTGTATATCAATAGGGAGACCAGAGTTAACCTTATATTGTACATCAGTAGGGGGGCCAGAGGACACCATATATCGTACATTGGTATGGGGACTAGGGGTCACCTTATATTGTACATCAGTAGGGGGACATCAGTAGGGGACCCAGAGGACACCTTATATTTAACATCAGTAGGGGATTTCAGTAGGGGGACCAGAGGTCACCTTTTATTGTACATCAGTAGGGGACCTGTGGTCACCTTATATTGAACATCAGTAGGGGACCTGAGGACACTTAATATTACACTTGACCAAAGGTTACCCTGTATTGTTCATCAGTAGGGGGACCAGAGGTCACCTTATATTGTACATCAGTAGGGGGACTAGAGGACACCTTATAATGTACATCAGTAGTGGAACCAGAGGGCACCTTATGTTGTTCTTCAGTAGGGGGACCAGAGGACACCTTATATTGTACATCAGTAGGGGGACTAGAGGACACCTAATATTACACTTTAGATCATTAGGGGGACCAGAGGGCACTTTATATTGTACATCAGTAGGGAGACTAGAGGTTACCTTATATTGTATATCAATAGGGGGACCAGAGGTAACCTTATATTGTAAATCAGTAGGGGTACCAGACGAGACCATATATCGTACATTGGTAGGGGGAGTAGGGGTCACCTTATAATGTACATCAGTAGGGGGACTAGGTGACACCTTATAACGTACATCAGTAGGGGGACCAGAGGGCACCTTATATTGTACATCAGTAGGGGGACCAGAGGACACTTTATATTGTACATCAGTAGGGGGACCAGAGGACACCTAATATTACACTTTAGATCAATAAGGGGACCAGAGGGCACCTTATAGTAGGGGACATCAGTAGGGGGACTAGAGGTCACCTTATATTGTATATCAATAGGGGGACCAGAGGTAACCTTATATTGTATATCAGTAGGGGGACCAGAGGACACCATATATCGTACATTGGTAGGGGGACTAGGAGTCACCTTATATTGTACATCAGTAGGGGGACCAGAGGACACCTTATATTGTACATCTGTAGGGGGACCAGAGAACACCTTATATTGTACATCAGTTGTTGAACCAGGGGACATCTTTTATTGTACACCAGTAGGGAGACCTGGGGACATCTTATATTGTACATGAGTAGGGGGACCAGGGGTCACCTTATATTGTACATCAGTAGGGAGACCAGAGGACACCTTATATTATCCATCAGCAGGGGGACCAGGGTCATCTTATATTGTACATCAGTAGGGGGACCAGAGGACTTCTAATATTGTACAACAGCAGGGTGACCAGGGTACATCTTATATTGATCATAAGTTGGGGACATCAGTAGAGGGACCAGAGGGAACATTATATTATTCATCAGTAGGGGGACCAGGGGTTCCTTATTTTGTACACAAGTAGGGTGACCAGAGGTCACCTTATATTGTACATCAGTAGTGGGACCATAGGACACCTTTTATGTACATCAGTAGGGGGAACAGAGGTCACCTCATATTGTACATAAGTAGGGAACATCAGTAGGGGAACCAGGGATCACCTTATATTTTACAAAAGTAGGGGGACCAGGGGTCACCTTATATAGTACAACAGTAGGGGGGCAGGGGTTACCTTATATTGTACAACATTAAGAGGACGAATGGACACCTTATATTGTACATCAGTAGGAGATAACAGTAGGGGGACCAGATGTCACCTTTTATTGTACATCAGTAGGGAGACAGAGCCTTCAGTTCAGTTTTAACGTTCGTTACTGGGTGGACCAGAAGTAAACTAATATTGTACAACAAAAAGTTGACCAAAATTCACCTTATATGTTATTTCATTATGGAGACTTATGGTCATCTTTATATTGTACAACAGAAAGGGGACCATAGGTCACCTTATACTGTACAAAAGCAGACGTCAGATTATATTGTACATCATAAGGGGAAACGGAGGTCACTTTATACATCAATAGGGGGGTCAAAGGTCACCCTATGTTGTAGATCATTATGAGGACCTTAGGTCTCTCTTTATATCAAACCCGAAAGCTCTGAAGAGTAAAGGAGTCTTGGGGATAAACAAAAGTTAATGTTCATTCACGTTAACAATATTCGCCAGATCTTTCGCCTTTTGACTTGTTCCATTTGCCAAACTTGAGAAAATGCCTTTCAGAAGGAAGAAACAAGTCCAGGAAATCAGAGGATCTGCAATAATCCAGTATACAAAGGTTCGTACCAGAAAATGAGTTCGAAAAACAATTGAAAATGAATCAGAAATTGGATAAAAATGTTACTTACATGTGTTTTAATGAAAAGATAATTTTAGGTTAAATCATTATAACTTAATTATTGAAAAGCGACTTTTGTTTCTTTCCGAGCACCGAAGACATTATTAAACGACCCTTGTATAAGGTGACCTACCGATGTACAATATCAGGTGTCCTCTGGTCCCCCTACTGATGTACAATATTAGGTGACCTCTAGTCCCCCTACTGATGTACAATATACGGTGACCTTTGGTCCCCCTACTGATGTGCAATATAAAGTGGCCTCTGATCCCCTTACTGATGTACAATACAAGGTGACATCTGGTCCCCCTTCTGATGTACAATATGAGGTGACCACTGGAGTTTTATGAAGAGACTTACTTTTACAATCGACTACTGACTTTTACAATTTAAACAATGACGTACTCCATTACTTAAAATGTAAAAGTCAGCTGTCTAATGTAAAAGTAAGTCTCTTCATAAAACTCCATTAGTCCTCCTACTGATGTATAATATAAGGTGACCTCTGGTCCCCTTACTGGTACCCTACTGATGTACAATATGAGGTGACCTCTGGTCACCCTACTGGTGTACAATATAAGGTGGCCTCTGGTCCTACTGATTCACAATATAAGGAGACCCCTGGTCCCCCTGCTGATGTACAATATAAAGTGTCCTTGATCTCCTTACTGATGTGCAATATAAGGTGACCTCTGGTCCCCTTCTGATGTTCAATTAAAGGTGACCTCTGGTCCCTCTACTGATATACAATAAAAAATGGCCTCATGTCCCCCTACTGATGTACACTATAAGATGTCCTCTGGTCCCCTTTTAATGTACAATGTAAGGTGACCTCCGGTCCCCCTGCCAATGTACAATATAAGGTGACCCCTGGTATCCCTGCTGATGATCAATATGAAGTGACCTCTCATCCCTTACAGATGTACAATATAAGGTGACCTCTAGTCCCCCTTCTGGTGTTAAATATAAGGTGACCTCTGGTCCCCCTTTTGATGTACAATAAAAAGTGGTCTCTGGTCCCCCTACTGATGTACAATATAAGATGACCTCTGGTCCCCCTTCTGATTTTAAATATAAGGTGACCCCTGGTCCCCCTGCTGATATACAATATAAAGTGGCCTCTGGTCCCTCTACTGATTTACAATATAAGGTGACCTCTGGTCCCCCTTCTGATGTTAGATATAAGGTGACCTCTGGTCCCCCTTCTGTTGTTAGATATAAGGTGACCTCTGGTCCCCCTTCTGTTGTTAGATATAAGGTGACCTCTGGTCCCCCTTACTGATGAACAATATAAGGTAGCCTCTGGTCCCCCTACCGATGCACAATATAAGGTGACCTCTGGTCCCCCTTCTGATGTACAATATAACGTGACCTCTGGTCATCCTACTGATGTTAAATATAAGGTGACCTCTGGTCCCCTTACTTATGTATAATATAAGGTGACCTCTGGTCCCCCTACTTATGTACAATATAAGCTGACCTCTGGTCCTTCTGCTGATGAACAATATAAGATGACCTCTGGTCCTACTACTGATGTACAATATTAGGTGTCCTCTGGTCCCCTTATTGATGTTCAGTATAAGGTGACCTCTGATCCCTCTACTGATGTACAGTAAAATATTAGGTGACTACTAGTCTCCATACTCATGAAAAATATCAGGTGACCTCTGGTCCCCGTACTGATTTACAATATAAGGTGTCCTCTGGTCACCCAACTGATGTACAATATAAGGTGAACCCTGGTACAACTGCTAATGATCAATATAAAGTGACCTCTCATCCCCTTACTGATGTACAATATAAGGTGACCTCTAGTCCCCTTTCTGGTGTTAAATATAAGGTGTCCTCTGGTCCCGCTACAGATGTACAGTACAATATTAGGTGACCACTATTCCCCGTACAATATAAAATGACGTCTGGTCAAAATTCTGATGTTAAATATAAGGTGACCTCTGGTCCCCCTACTGATGTACAATAAAAGGTGACCTAAGGTACCCCTGCTGATGTTCATATGTAACTTCTGGTCATCCTTCTGATGTTTAATCTAAGGTTACCTCTGGTCCCCCTACTTATGTACAATATAAAGTGACCTCTGGTTCCCCCTACTGATATTCAATATAAGGTGAACTCTGTTTCTCCTACTGATGTACAATATAAGGTGACCTCTGGTCCCCCTACTGATGTACAATATAAGGTGTCCTCTGGTCCCCCTACTGATGTACAATATAAGGTGTCCTCTGGTTCCCTTATTGGTGTACAATATAAGGTGACCTCTGGCCCCTCTACTGATGTACAGTACAATATAAGGTGTCCAATAGCCCCCGTATTAATGTAAAATATCAAGTGACCTCTGGTCCCCGTAATGATGTACAAAATAAGGTGTCCTCTGGTCCCCCTACTGATGTACAATAAAAGGTGACCCCTTTTCCCCCACTGATGTACAATATAAGGAGTTCCTCTGGTCCCCCTACAGATGTATAGTATAAGGTGTCGTCTGGTCCCCTTACTGATATACAAGAGAGGACCTCAGGTCCTTCTGCTGATGTACAATATAAGATGACCTCTGGTCCTACTACTAATGTAAAATATAAGGTGTCCTCTGGTCCCGCTACAGATGTACAGTACAATATTAGGTGACCACTAGTCCCCGTACAATATAAAGTGACCTCTGGTCCTTCTGCTGATGTACAATATACGATGACTTCTGGTTTTACTACTGATGTACAATATAAGGTGACCTCTGGTCTCTCTACTGATGTACAGTACAATATTAGGTGACCAATAGTCCCCGTACTAATGTAAAATATCGGGTGTCCTCTGGTCCCTCTCTTTATGTACAGTACAATATTAGGTTACCTGTAGTCCCCCTACTGATGTACATTATAGGGTGACCTCTGGTCCCCCAAATGATGTACGATATAAGGTATCCCCAGGTCCCCCTATTATGTGCAATAAAAGATTACCTTTTGACCCCTATTGATTTAAAATGTAAGGTGACCTATGATCCCTCTGATGATGTACAATATAAGGTGACAACTGGTCTCCCTAATGATGTTAAATATAAGGTGGCCTCTGGTCCCCCTACTGATGTACAATGTAAGGTGATCTTGGGTCCCCCTATTGATGTAAAATATTAGGTTACCTCTGGTCACCCTTAATTATTTTCACGTTTCTGCTAATATATATATTAGAAAGTTGATCTTTATAAAGTTATAAATATGATTATTTTGGAGTAAGACAAAGAAAATTGTCTATCGTATAAAATTCAATTAATATATAAGGTGACCTGAGGTCTCCGTATTGATGATATCGATGAATTTACTTTTGTGCCTTTAATGCCTGGAGAGTTCCTAGAATGTTTTATTACTACGCAAAATGACGAACTATTTGCGGGGGACCCCAGGTCCTAGTTCAGCGTACGTTTTATCCTTCTGCGGAAGATTTGACTGTAAATTCTTTTAAATTAAATGTTAAACAGTGTTAAATGAGCTTTTAAAAGTGTAACTTTATGTTTTATGAATTTATTTAATTTATTTACGTATTGTTATAATTTTACATACGATGTACGAGAGTGAGATTTCATTACGGGACGATGATTACATTTGATTGGCAAAGTAAGTAAGTAAATTTTATTTAAAGTCGGCATTGTATACATACATAACAATAAACATGAGCTCTGTAGAGCTCTTAAACCGACTATCACAGTTAAAATATCACAGAAAGACGTTTACACATAAACTATCATGCAAAAACACATGTACATATATACACATACAAAA
>NW_026930904.1:0-42985 GCF_032062105.1 Saccostrea cuccullata
AAGGTGTTCTCTGGTCCCCTTACTGTTGTCCCCTACTGATGTACAATATAAGGTGTCTTCTGGTCCCACTACATATGTAGAATTTAAGGTGCCCTCTGGTCCCCCTACTGATGAACAGTATAAGGTGCCCTCTGGTCCCCCTACTGATGTTCCCTTCTGATGTACAGTATAAGGTGACTTCTGGTCAACCTAATGATGTATTATATAATGTGACACACTGGTCCCCTACTGATGTACAATAGTAGGTGTCCTCTGGTCCTCCTACTGATGTACAATATAAGGTGTCCTCTGGTCCCCCTACTGATGTACAATTTAAGGTGTCCTCTGGTCCCCCTACTGATGTACAATATAAGGTGGCCTCTGTATCCCCATATGATGTAGAACAGAAGATGACACCTGGTCGTATTAACTTTTTGTTACCTCTGGTATCAGCATAAAGATTATGGGAACAAGCGGAAGTCTTATATTGTACATCAATAAGGATTTCATACTTCACAAATTATAGTATATGAATGAGACAAAGGTAATCTTATGTTGTACATTGTTAAGATGTGGCTGAAAGTTGTAAGTAGTTTAAAATCATGTAAATAAATAAATTTAAATAATTTAAAATCAGGGTATGTGTAGAATTATTTTTTAAATCCTCTCCAAAAAACAGTTGCGACACTAATTTTTTGAAAATTGGAAAAAAGTGCACAATTTCTCCGAGTTCTCTAAATGT
The DNA here is from genome assembly GCF_032062105.1 of Saccostrea cuccullata. Taxonomy (NCBI): domain Eukaryota; kingdom Metazoa; phylum Mollusca; class Bivalvia; order Ostreida; family Ostreidae; genus Saccostrea; species Saccostrea cuccullata. The sequence goes on from NW_026930904.1 coordinate 722, forward strand.
ATGTAATTGGAATTTGGAAGATTGGTCAACTTGCTTGTCTTTAAATACAGTATATGTATCCCAAAAAGAAATAACAATTGGTGCATTTTTAAATTTTTATTTCTTTTTTTTAATGTAGTTCATGAATTTGATGTGTTAATTCCAGGGAAAGGGGATGAGAACTCGATGCAGCCTAAAACTTCGAAATACAGGGGGGTACATCTTCTTTGTAAAATAAATAAAATCAGAGGTTTACTAAAAAATTTAAAGTGATGAGGTCGCCCATTTAATCATGATCTCATAAGGAAGAAGAAGGAGACATTAAATAATTTAACAAATAATTATTCCATTATGTTGAAGGATCGGTGAAAAGTCCGAGCGAAATTAAGAGGTAGGGGGTGGTAAGGGAAAACATCTTCCTCCTCCCCCTACTTGTTAGAGATCTGCGAATTCAGAGACTTGGCGTCGTTTACTCTGAGTCGCATACTATTAGTAAGAAGATCAGAGGTTAGGCACTGTGTTATATAGATACTATAACCTTACATGGAATAAAATCATAGGGGAGACCACAGATCACCTAACGTAATCCATAAATGTTAAAGGCTTATATATCATATATCGTATAAAATTGCAGTTAATGTTACTCAGCACCCTCCCTCCACCCCCTCTATCTTTTCTAATACCCATCAGATGGTTATTCCTTTTAAAAAGTTGTTTGTTTTACACTGTAAAGGCTTCACAGTATTACGATTTATTCTATTTTCATTTCACGTATGCAACGCACTACATTTTGTAGCAGAGTAAACAGGCCCGATAGTCACACCATATCACTCTATTTAAAAGTAACAAAATAATTGAACCAAAAACACAATATCCGTAAAAAGAATTGATGGAACACTATGTATTGATTCAATCAATAGTCAAAAATTACTATAAACTATAAAAACAATTATTCTTTTTATGTAAATTTGAATAATTTCATATTATTCACGTTAATTAAGTAACGAACCAACAGTCTCAGAGACGTAAACCAGTTGTCGCATTTACACAAATCAAAAGTCGTCTGTGTCAAAATTTAACAGAAACCAGTTGTAGCACCTATAAAATGAATTTGCTAGTTATTGGCAAATCCCATGGAAATATATCATTTAAAGCACATTGTTTGTGTCCATGGCATAGAAAAACGTTGGATTAAAGTTAAATTTATCAAGTTAACTGTCCAATTAGTCCTGTAGTACTTTATGTACTTTGCAAATGCGAGTACGTGAAAAACACGATGTAAACAGTCATTTACAAGTAATATTTCGATATGAGCCCTTTTCGGGTATAAAAGCAATCCAATCGCTTAACTATTTCATGAATTTGCTTTCTAGAAAGTGATTTTTATTGTGTTTTATGAAAAAATATGTATTAAACTAGATAATTCACAGGTGCCAATAGTAGCTGGTGTCCGAAACCAAGATTTTCTCGATTCGCACTTTACCAGCAGTGATGATCGTATGTCGCAATGAAAATATATCACAAACATCCATAATTATAAAGAAATCACGGGAATAATAGCAGGTTTTATTTTTTTCTTGTTGATGAAGAATATATTTTTATTTACCCATACAAATTACATGGAATTGAGGCGATAATAAATATCGGGAAACTTTCGTTTGAATCATTTCTCTTTCTGTTACCAAAGTTGTTATGTACACAGAGATGAACAAAGCTTGAACGTCCAGACACATGTAAGATCATTCAGACATTTCCACTGCGACTTTGAATAAAACAAATAAGAAAAAAATGCATTTTCAACCACACACACACCCAGAGAGAGAGAGAGAGAGAGAGAGAGAGATATCACTGAAACTCGTCTGTGTAAACCATAATGAGATGGATAAGGTACCAACTCTAATAATTAAATGTATTCCCATTATATTTCAGGTTCTATTTCACAGTAAAATGTAAAGCGTTCTTATGGAACGCCGTCACTGCCTTACAGCAAAACACTACTATTGCATTGTGTCAACCTTCCATTACATTATGTCAACTCTTTATGACATTAAGCTACACTACTATTGCATTGTGTCAACCTTCCATTACATTATTTCAACTCTTTATGACATTAACCCACACTACTATTGCATTGTGTTAACTTTTCTTTACATTATGTCAACTCTTAATGACATTTACCCACACTACTTTTGCATTGTGTTAACTTTCCTTTAAATTATGTCAATCTTTATGACATTTACACATACTACAATTATATTTTGTCAACTTGCATTTCGTTATGTTTACTTTTCATGACATCTTATGAATGTGAAAAGCTCATGTCATACTGTGCGCACTCTTCTACATTATGTCGATTCACTATTACGTTATGCGAACACGGGTATCCTCGGCCTTTATATGAGCACAACGTATTTTCCGCGTTCTGCAAGCACTAAATTAAAATGGGGGAGAGAAAACTGTCGTAGAAGAAATTCTCAGTGATTTGGGAATTCCATCTTTAAATGAAAACTTTAAGCGACAAATGGTTGACAATCTTGAAACGTGCAAGGTCTTAACACTGCGACTGTGAATTAAAGTCACGTCGAAATTCAATGGTGTTTACTTTAATCTGATAATTAAATAAATCAAATATTATGAGTCGTGCAGCAATTTTTTTGTCTTTATTTTGAATTGGTTATTTTTTTTTTTTATAAAAGTCTTAAACTTTGTAGGACATTGCATTAGTTTCACATTAAGTTTAGCTGAATTAAGTTGAAAACTTTATTCTATAAAACTATAAAGCCTGAGAGCTTCTCCGCTTTTCGCCCTTTGTCTCCAACCATATACCGTCCCCCTTCCTTGTTCAAGATTACCATATCCGCCACTGATATGTGCCCATGCATGCTTACTAAGGCATTTCAATTGATTTAGATGTGCGACTGGTAGATTTTTTGTAATAGAATTCTGGCCCTGGAATGGTTAAAAAAAATACTGATTCCAGTGACGTAGCATCTTTTTTTGAAAGAGGAGGTCAGCCAGAAACAAAAATATTTACCCGAAAAAACTTGACAAGCCAAGAAATAAATTGTCCAAGCCCGAAAATCCTATTTCAGGGAGAGTGATTCAACTTCGACCAGTCCTATATTTTTCCAGATATACTACATTACCCTTAGTGGACTATACTTCAGCAAAAAGTGGGGGTGGGGGCTGTACAGTTTCAATGAGCATTAGATTTTCTATAGTAAAGTTATGTCTGGGAAAAGAGGGGGGTTGATATTATTTGCCTGTAATTCGTCCTAATCAATCAGCTCCCCCCCTTCTTACCAGTCATTAAAACACGGTCGCCAACATTCATTATATACTATATATACTATCTATACAGCTTTGAGATAATGTAAATGTATTTTAACATCAGGTAATGAACTTTGGGAATCAACATGATAAAGAGTTAACACAATATAAAGATATTTTTAAATCACATAAGAAAGAGTTGACATAACGTAATTATATATCCACATCACGGAATGGAGTTTTGACATAATGTAATAAAGTGTTGATATAATAAATATAGGATCTCACATGATTTGTAGTTGGATATGATTTTTATCCAATGAGTTGTGTGATTTTTATCCCCGAGCCTTGGCGAGGGGATAAAAACACACAACGAGTTGGATAAAAATCATATCTTACTACAAATCATGTGAGATTCTTTTTATCCTATGTTTTTTACACCACAAATAATGTTTAACACTGTTTTTATATAGGACTCCACTTCATTTTGCTTCATCACTCTAACGCAAAACACATTGTGACGTCACAACTGTGTGATACGAAAACGATATCACATGAGCTATATCAACGGGATAAAGGGTTAAACATGGGATAAAAAGATATGTTCACATTATGTTATACACTTTTTACACCACGTAATAAAGCACTGACATAAAGGTAAGATGTGTTCACCTAACATCATGATTCTCGCCGTAAAATAAAGATAAATCCATATCACGTTATATGCTTTGATATAATAGAAATATACACTCTCAAAAAGGAATAGGCTTTTGACTTCATGTAATAATAAGTTTAATTATAAAACACAACTTACTTCACATAATGCAGTTTTTACCTCGCATATTAAAGAAATGAAATGATGTCAAGAAACATTCATTTCACGTGATAAAGTTTAAATACAATGTAAACACATTATCACTCCACATAATGAATTTTTTACTTCAAGTTATGAAGTGCTGACATAATGAAAGGATGTATTTACTTCATGTAATGCAGCATTGACATGTTGTTAAGATATATTTACATCATCTCATAAAAAATGGACATAACGTAAAGATATGTTCACATCTCGTAATGATAAATTGACATAATAAATGCATAGTTGTATGCTATAAGGCAGTGATGGCGTTACATACGTTCTTGTAATCTTTGCTTCTCTATCTATTATAAATATATTTATTCACGTACATAATGTACTTGCATGCAAGTGTGTTTTATATACATGTCACATATGCGTTTGTCGTAAAAGTTTAAGTACTGTGATTTATACGTAATTAATATCTCAAGTCCCTAGTCCACCTTTTGCCTCTAGAGTGGAAGTTGATCTTATTCTTACATTTAGGCCATGGTTAGATAGTTTTACACTAGAAAAAGCGAAGTGTGTGTCACCTGAGCAATACTTTTGAAGTGCATGTATTTTACCGTATAGGTAAGCATAAATACGTGCGTCCCTAAAAAAATCAGTGAAATAAGCCTGCGTTGATCTTATTCCTACCTCCTGAATAAAAGATAATAGCAGTTTAACAGATAAATGAACCCTTGGGCAGAAATTTTCCATGATTAAGAGCATGACCCTAAAGAACTAAAACAGATGCAAACACGTATTTGGGGGGGGGGGGGGAGAAAACTCTTTTAGTGTTTATGAAACTCTTTTAGTGTTTATTTGGTAAGTTTAGACTTGTGGTCCAAATTTAAAATCATGCGTACAATACTAAGATTTAATTTCTTTTAAAAAATAACTTTCAGATATTTACCACAGAATTAATGTTTTGATAATTTCCTTTTATTTACTGCACACAGTTGGGGTTTTTTTTGGCTAGTGTAGTATTTAGATCCAGTTATTCAAGCGTTTGATATAGTACAAAATTTGACTAAGGGGTGTTCCGTCGATACATGATCAATACAACGGCCTCACGGTGTGACCAGTCCTAAGGAAATGCTTACTCCTCCTATAAGCACCCGATCCCATCTCTGGATTTCCGAGGGTTCTGTGGTTTTTTTTTCCTGGTCACAAATTTGTTTTGTATACTTGTAATTTGTATTGTATACTTGTAATTTGTATTGCATTTTAGATTTTTTTAGGTCAATAACTGCTCGTTGTCTTCACCTCTTTCGTTTCACTTGACAAGTAAAAAGTTCATAAGTCGTAAACACTCGTGATAATGAATGTGCTGTAAGTCGTTACAATTAATCACAATGCAAAAAAATTACACTTTGTTATACTTACGCATATTCGTTTCCAAGTGCAACATTTTATTGTAAATTTCACATTATGGTATAGTCATTTTTTCAAATTCCCTGGGGATGGGGGGTGGGGGGTGTAAGTTTACAGTCTAAATGACATTACATCTTTGTCTATAACATACTTCTAGAAACTATTATTTATCTAAATAATTTTTTTAGTCCACACAGAGTTAAAAACAAGTCTTTATCAAACTTTATCAAATCAAAAAAAAAAAATCCCTCATAGAATAGTCTTTTACATATTAGCCAGGATTACAGTATGCGCATTGAGGATGCTTAGAAAGTTGATTATACTGTTACAAAAAATAAATGAAACCGAGCGGGTATGTAGATTATTTGCCAAGATGATCGCGGGAAAATAGTAAAATGTGCTATTGAATATCAAAGTCGCCTTTTTGTTTTTTTTAAAACGCTGTGTAAATAAGTTGACGAAAGTTTAATCAGTGGTATCCGGAAAATATGCCTAACAAGATGTGTTTGTGAAACACTATGCGCCCGGCGGCAACAAAATTCGAAAAAAAACTATTTTTAGCATATAGGTACATGTAACAGTCAAGGTCATAAGGTCATTGAACTTGGCGTCATTTGAATGAACTTAATTAGTGAGGTATGCATACCAAATATTATGTCTCTATATCTCATTGTATAAAAGTTATGGTGATGGTTCAAAAAAAGCTATATTGAGCATATATGTCACAGTAAAGGTCACCAGATCATTGACCTTTGTGTCATTTGAAAGAGCTTTATTAGTGGAGTATGCATACCAAATATAAAGTCTCTATTACCATGGTTCAAAAGTTATGGCGAAGGTTAAAGTTTGCAGAGATATTTTTAGCATATAGGTCACAGTCAAGGTCACCAGGTCATTCACCGTAGTGTCATTTGAAAGAGTTTCATTACTGGAGTATGCATACCAGATATGAAATCTCTATATTTCATGGTTCAAAGTTATGGTTAAAGTTTGAAGACAAAAAGCTATTTTTAGCATATAGGTCACAGTCAAGGTCAGAAGGTTATTCCCCATAGTGTCATTTGAAAGAGCTTAATTAGTAGAGCATGCAAACCATTTATGAAGAATCTATCTTTCATAGTTCCAAAGTTATGGCGAACATGCGCGGAGCTCGGGGGGGGGGGGGGGGGGGGGGGGGGGTCAGGACCCCCCTGGAATTTACCAGGTTAAGAAATGTATATACTAAAACAAGAACAAAGTTACTATGGACCCCAAGGTAAACGCGAATATTTGTGAAATGGGTATGAAAAGTGAAAGATTTGAGGTAATAGAAGACACCACTACCCCCCCCCCCCACCCCCACCCCCAACACACACACACGAAATAGGTTTTTGACGTTAGGGCGAGTTTAGGTCTTTTTTTTTTTTTTTTTTTGCTTGTCAAGAAATTTCTGGGATTGGATTTTTTTGATAGTTTTCCTCGTTTTGTTGAAATCGTAACAATCCTTAAGATGTTCCCTTCTCAAAATTCCAATTTTTGTTACCATGGCAACACTTTTCATTGAAAAAAAGTACTAAAATAAAGAATTGTATATGTAAGTGTTCTCTCTATGTGTACCAAATTTTCAAATTTAATTGAAATCTATCAAAATCTGTAAGAGGGAAAGTGCAATTAGGCAGCTGTACCACAAGGCCTTACCATGCTTACGGATGACGGACATTATGCAATTGTCAAACCCTCTCTTCCAAATAAAATTGACCAGTATAACTTAAAACTAATTGATGATATGCTTTGTTATAATAGTATCACTAAATCTTCTGTTATGGAAGTGTTATTTGTAAATTTGTTTGTAATTCTGGGAAGTAAAAAGGAGAAATACACATATTTTGGCAAATATAGGTCTTATTCGTTGCCATAGCAACCGCGATGTCATTTTACTCTACATAATTAAATACTTTAGGATCTTACCTTTCAGAAAATATATAGGCTGCTTTCTGTAAAAGTGTCTAGAAAATGTTTAAATTTCTAATCGAAATTTTTAAGTTAATTTTGCAGTTAAAACGCAAAATCTCTGGTAGTTAAAGGGTTAAATGTTTTATAAGAGACAAGTCATCAAATTTAACAAGAGGCCCATGGGTCACCTGAGAACATGGGCTAACTAACACAAATCAGATCAGTATTGAAAAGTTTACTTGTTGGGGGAGAGGGGATTTGAATTTTTTATTACTTGAGAATGTCACTATATCAATAAAGCATACAAGTATAATTTCACCATACTTGAGAAGAAGAGTTTTAAAGATTTTTCCGGTATATTTCTACGTAAAGATTTGATTGCCCATTATGGCCCTACCTCACCCCAGGGGTCATGATATGAACAAATTTGAATTAAGTCTAACTGAGGATGATTCCAAATTATTATCCCCAATCATAGCTTTGCTGATCTTGAGAAGACAATTTTTCCAAAATATTCCTATGTAAAACATTGATCAGCCATTATGGCCCCGCCCTACCCCAGGGGTCATGATTTGAACAAACTTGATTCTACACTACCTGAGGATGCTTGTACATGAGTATCATCTTTTCTGGTTTAATGGTTCTTGAGAAGAAAAATTTTCCTATATATTCCTATGTAAACTTTTGATCAGCGATTGTGGCCCCGCTCTACTCCTAGGGGTCTAGGGGATTTGAAAAAAAAACAACTTGAATCTACACTACCTGAGGATGCTTCCACACGAGTTTCATCTTTCCTGGCCCAGTGGTTCTGGAGAAAAAGATGTTTAGATTTTTCCCATGTAATCCTATGTTAAACTTTGATCAGCCATTGTGGCCCCGCCCTACCTCCAGGGGTCATGATTTGAACAAATTTGAATCTACACTACCTGAGGGTGCATCCCCATGAATTTCATCTTTCCTGGTTTAATGGTTCTGGAGAAGAATTTTCCTATATATTCCTATGTAAACTTTTGATCAGCCATTGTGACCCCGCCCTACCCCAAGGGGTAAAATATAAATGTTTTTATTAAGTGTAAATTTAGGTCAACTTTGAAGTAAGCTTGAGACCACGCCCTTTGCCCGAGGGTAATTCCCCGTGCAAATATTTATCTTCAACATATACTGATCCTTGTGTGTAGGTTTGGTGAAAATCTGCCCGGTGGTTCTGGAGGAGATTTTTTAGCAACCAGTACTTTTGGGTTTCATTTTCCTGATTATCTCCCCTTGTTTAAGAGTCCCAACCCTAGTTTTAGTACAAATGGTAGCCCTTGGGCCAAGGATACTCAAATGAGTACATACAAATACAATACAATGATTGGCCAAGGGGTTCTTGAGTAATGGTCCATTTTCTAAAAAGTTAACGCACACAGCACAAATGGCCATAGCATTAGCTCTTTGAACCTTTGGCTCAGAAGAGCTAAAAATATTAACTTCAAATCTGTGTCCATGCACCTTTAAAGATCAAGAGCGGCCATTGTGAGAGACAAACAAGTCGGTTTAAAAATAGTATTGACTTGCTTTGTTTTTAGTCTACATTGTGATTGTGATAATGAGTGCAAGTAAACGGCCAGGAACCCATCGTGTCCGTAGACAGTATTGCTGACAGAAACCTTCAAGTTCAGCATTGAAATAGATTTATTCTCATTAATATACAGGTGTGTTCTTGGCAGTGTAGAACTAACTTTAAGGAATGTTACTGGGTACTTATTATTTCACTGATATTGATCAATTTTTTTTTCTTGCTTTTAGGTTTTAAGTCGATTCTATACTTCAATTTTATACTTCATTAAGTCCTCTAAATTGCATGTATGTATTATATATACAGTACTTGGGTGTCTGTTAAGGCCCTCTTTTATCTCACCTGATGGAAAGACTCAAACGTGGATCAAAGACTTGGGAGGAGTAAGCATTCACTGTTGACCTGGCAAATTCAGAAAGTCAGTGTATTCTGTAGTTAAACTTAGCTTCAAAACAAGCAAATTCAAAGAATTGTGGCCCCTCGCTTTCGATGTCTTTATGGGTGAGATACCATTTTTATGGCATATTTTGTCAAATATGAACGCCCTAGCATATGTCATTTAGAAATTATTACCGGTGTTAATTTCTTGGAAAAATAAGGTCAATCGTGAAGGTCAAGGGGCCAAAAGTCAAAGCATAGCAACTATCTTGACACATTTAATGCACATGTCAAAAAATATGAAAACTCTATCTCTTCTCAACCAAAACTTATAAAAAACAAGATGTATTTGTGAAACACTGATGCCTCCATATGGCACATAGTGAAGATTATTTTTTCTTAAATGCAAATTAAATATATTGGTATCTAAAGTAGGGTCTTCTCATAAGAAATACAATTGTGCAGTATGAAAGCCCTAGCACCACCAGTTCAAAAATTATGGCCAGGAATAAGTTTTTAAAAGGTAAGTCAAACTCCAATGTCAAAATTGTTAGTTTCTTGAGAAAGGTATTGTTAAAAGTATTAAATTACATATGTGAGGTATGAGTGTCCCAGCCCTAACCGTTCAAGAGTTCTGGCCAAGGTTTTTAAAAAGTAGGTAAAACTCCAAGGCCAAAGTTCTTGAAATCCAATGAAAGGTCTTTTCACAAGGATAATATTTGTGAAGTATGAAAGCCCTAGCCCTCACCATTCAAAACTTAAGGTCAAGGTTAATTTTTTTCATATGTACGAAAATCTCCAAGGTCAAAAGGTCAATGTTGTTGGTATCTTATAAAAGGTCTTGCCTTAAGTTTTGGGGGTATATAGTTTTTGTCATGTCCGTCCGTCCGTCCGTCCGTCCGTCTGTCAGTTTGTTTGTCTTTTTGTCCGCCAAAAATAATAGCCTTGCCCATAACTTTTGATTTAGTGGAGCTATGACTTTCATATTTCACATGTGTATTCCTTGTGACAAGCCCTTACTTTGGATACCAACATAATTTAATTTGCATGTAAGAAAAGTTTAATCTCCACTTTGTTGCCATACGTGAGTATCAGTGTTTCACAAACACATTAAGTTTATATATAACATACACCAGTCACTTGTTAAATACTTGTATTCATTTGTCTTCTCTCCAAATCCACAATGTACAGGTGTGAAGACAATTAAACAAGAGGCCTCAGGGCCTTGTTTAGCTCTTCTGATAAATTGTAAAATCTATCACCTCTTTCTGAACCCTCTCAGCATTCTGTAAATTTAGCTAATGCTTTGAGATTCCAAAAGTTATCATGACCTACAATTTGGTTAAAAACACGAAGAACCACAGATAATCTACTGACAAATATGATTATTCATATAGCCATGAGATTCCAAATACTAGTAAAGATTACAGTGACCTACTTTTTTGGTATACAAACTTTAAGAACCCAAAATGCCTCAAATGTCAAAGTTTGATGATTTTAAGACTCTTAATATTTGAAATATTTAAATATTGCCTTGAAATTCCAAAAGGACATGTAGGCCAATGTGACCTACATGCACTTTTAAGTTGACACATACTGAGGACCCAAGATGCATCAATTGACAAAGCTCAATGATTCTCAGTCAATTAGTACACGATATACATGTATTTCAATATTGCCCAAAATTTTTAAAAGTACGTCACAGTGAATTTCTTTTCAGTTGACCTTCACTGAGGTCCCAAGATGAACAACTGACAAAGTTTGATTATTCTAAGCCAATTAGGACCGGGGATATTTATAAACAGCCATAAAACTTCAAAAGTACTTCACTGTGACCTAATTTTTGGTTGCCATTCTTCAAGGTCCTAAGATGCATCATTTACAAATATTATAGATTTTTAAAAGCTAAATAAGTCCTGACATATTCAAATATAGCCATGAAATTTCCAGAGAAGGCTTATATAGGCTACATGTATGCCTGCTGCTCAATCCATTCATGTACATGTATTTATAACATAATAAAATATGTCCAAATCATATTTCAAAAGAATGTCACCATGACCAAATTTTATGGTTGACATTCTCTGAGGACCTGAGATGCATTAATTGACAAAGTTTGATGATTCTAAGCCAATAAATATCTGGGAATTTCTAAAATAGCCTTAAAATTTCAAAAGTAGTATGCATCCTTAGATGTATCATCCATGCAGGTTTGATCATTACATGGCTCTTAGTAAACTTGGAAATTAAACCTGCACCAAAAACATTAACCTGTTCACTCATCCGGAAAATGCAGGTCAGATTCGGGATCCGAAGCAAACCTGGAAGTGTGCATCCTTAGATGCATCATCCATGTAAGTTTGGTCAACATAGGGCTTATAGTTACTTGGAAATGAGACCTACACTAAAAACTGCACAAAAAAATGTTAACATGCTCCAAAAACATTAACCTGGTCATTCCTTTGCTGAAATTGCAGCATCTGAAACCTTGACTGGTACAATGAAACACACTAGAAGCAACTTCCATGAATGTCTAATCAATATAGGGCATAGAAGTACTTAAAAAGAAAACTGCTCCAAAACCCTTAACCTTAACCTGGGACACCAACGATATCACATAAGCTCTCCTAACTTCGTTGAGGTGAGCTAAAAATGAATAGCCTTTACCCAAGAATACTTTGCTGCAAGTTTAGTTGAATCTGGCCCAGTGGTTCTTGAGAAAAGACGAAAATGTGACAAGTTTACATCCACAACAACAACATGGACAGACAACAGACAAATTCGGATCAGAAAAGCTCACTTGATCCTTTGGCTCAGGTGAATTAACAAGAGGCCCATGCGCCACATCGCTCACCTGAGAAACTTTGACCATTCCGTTCTTTACCAGATTTCCCTCTTGTAATACATATTGTGACCCCACCCTACCCCATCATAGTTTAGACAATTTGAAATCTACACTACCATAGGATGCTTTGATTCCCCATTGTAAAACTTTGATTCCCCATTGTGGCCCCGCCCTACCTCGGGGGTCATGATTTGAACAATTTAGAATCTACACTACCCCAGGATGCTTCCACATAAGTTTCAGCTTTTCTGGCCCTGTGGTTCTTGAGAAGAAGATTTTCAAAGATTTTTCCTTTATATTTCTATGTAAAAATTTGATTCCCGATTGTGGCCACGCCCAACACCCGGGGGTCATGATTTGAACAATTTAGAATCTACACTACCCCACGATGCTTCTGCATAAGTTTCAGCTTTTCTGGCTTGTGGTTCTTGAGGAGGAGATTTTTTAAAGACCCCACACTATTTTTGGTTTTTCTTGATTATCTCCCCTTATGAGGGGACTTGGCCCTCCATTTTTAAAAAGCTAATTCCCCTTCACCCAAGGATGCTTTGTACCAAGTTTGTTTAAAATTGGCCCAGCGGTTCTTGAGAAGAAGTCAAAAATGTGAAAAGTTAACAGACGGACAGACAGCTAGACAGACGACAGACAAAATGTGATCAGAAAAGCTCACTTGAGCCTTCTGCTCAGGTGAGCTAACAAGAGGCCCATGGGCCTTATAGGTCACCTGAGCATCATGCAACAACATTCCAGTGATTGAATTTGATTCATGTTTTAAGCCAGATGCTATGGCATTCACAATTTTGAAAGAGGCACCATTGATCCTCATAATTATACACTTCGCAGTTGCTTAGTTTGGATACTTAATACACATAGGCAGGGTAGGGGAACAAAAAATACATTTCAACTAATCAGTAATATTCAGCTATAATCAGTAGTGCCCCTACCGCACATGAACCCCTGACCCTTAGGCCTAGATCCACACATTGCATAATTTTTGAAAAGGCATCCTTGCTTTTCAAAAATATTTGATTAATACCAAGGAGCAGATTTCAAACCATTCTTTTTTAGTATATAAGTACAGCCCTTCCCCCCTATGGTTCCCCTGACCCTGGGGCCTTGAAATTCACAATTCTTAAGGCCCTTGCTCATCATAACTATATAGGTAGTTCATCTGCTAAATACCCAGAAGCAGAGAAGAAAATTTTCAAAGATTTAATGTATTTTCACTATACAATCAATACAGCCCCGTCTTAACACCAGAACCCCTGACCCTGGGGCCGTAATTCACAATTTTGGTAAAGGCACTCTTGCTCATCATAACTATGTACTTAGTTAGTTTATTTAATACCCAGGAGCAGAGAAGAAGATTTTCAAAGAATTGATGTATTTTCACTATATAATCAATAGAGCACCGCCCTAACTCCAGAACCCCTGACCCTGGGGCCATAAAATTCACAATTTTGGTAGAGGTACTCTTGCTCATCATAACTATGCCTTAGTTAGTTTATTTAATACCTAGGAGCAGAGAAAAATTTCAAAGAATTCATATATTTTCACTATATAATCAATAGAGCCCCACCCTAACCCCAGAACCCCTGACCCTGGGGCCATAAAATTCACAATTTTGGTAGAGGCACACTTGCTTATCAAAACTATGCACTAAGTTAGTTTATTTAATGCCCAGGAGCAAAGAAGATTTTCAAAGAAATAATGCGTTTTCACTATATACTTTTTTAGCCCCGCCCTAGCACTAGAACCCTTACCCCAGGGCCACGAATTTCACAATTTTGGTAGAGGACTCAATGCTGATTACAATCATGCAAACAGTTTGACTGCTTGATGTCCAGGAGTAAAGAAGAAGATTTTTAAAGATTGCATTAATTTTAGTGGTTTTGGCCCCACTCCTAAGGCCCCAGGGGGGCCGGGACCATAAAATTCAAATTTTTGTTCCCCTTCACCCATAGATGCTGTATACCAAATTTGGTTGAAATTGGTTCTGTGATTTTAGAGAAGAAGCTGAAAACGTTCAAATGTTAACACACGACGGACGAAAACGGATAGCAATAGGTCACCTGAGTTTACTCTGTTGACCTAAAAATCTATCTGGTGAAAAAATAGTTCTTGATTGTTTTTCTCTTTTTAATGATGAAATGTATCTTTCCTCCACAGTTTTTATTGATATTCACAGTATTTACAATAAAAATCACAAATTTTTGTGGGATCAAATTTTCGAAGCTTGAGAAAGAAATATTGGCTTGAGGGTATTTGCTTTCATGGTTTGAGAAGTGTTAAGTAGTAATGAAAATGGAATTTGACATTTCCTGGTGGTCTTGAATTCAAGGGCCTTTCCATGCTTTGAAAACGATAAAAATAAAACCCCCATGAAAATAAGTGATTTCACAGGTATTTTATTATTTTAAAAAATAACTTTCTCTTGGTCAAACATTTTCTACTCTAAAATGCTTTGAAGTAATGTCAGAGTGTTTTTTATATGACTGATATATAAGGTTAGAAAATAATGCCCTAATATGGGTTGAATACCTTAAGGCCCCAAAATGCATCAACTTACAAGTTTTAATGATTCTTAACCTCTCAGTATCTGTATTTTTAATTTATTTTTATCTGTATCAGTATTTCTTTTTTAAAAAGATAAGCCATAAATTCAAAAAGTAGGTCAAGGTGACCAACTTTTATGTTGAGGTTGTCTGAGGACCTAAGATGCATCAAATGACAAGTTTGATGATCATGTTTTAAAGTGTTTAAGATGTGCCTCCAAATAAATTTGAAAATGAGTGTCTGCAAAATTCAAAAAGTAGGTCGCCATGACCTACTTTTGAGTCAACATGATAGGATGTCCTTAGATGCATCAATTTACAAGATTTGATGATTCTTGTTCTTACAGTAAGCAAAATATCAACATTTTGATAAAGTGTATTTTTTTGTAAACTCTAGTGACCTTGAAACCATAACCTTTGAGCAAGGGTGATGCCTTGAACATTTTTTAATCTTCAACATATCCCCATACTTGTATGTATTGGTTTGGTGATAATCTGCCCAGTGGTTCCTGAGAAGGTTTTTTAACAACCAATACCTTTGGTATTTTCTACCTGCAAAACAGGAGCACTTTGACAAAGGATACCCTGTGACAAATTTGACAATGATTAGCCAAGAGGTTCTTGAGTTATGGCCCATATTCTAAAAAGTTTATGCCCACTGCACAAATGGCCATAATAAGCATTAGCTCTTTCAACCTTTAGCTTAGAATAGCTAATGAACCTACATTTATTTCAAAATCAAATTGCAATAAAATTTCATTTTCTAATAAGTTACATTGTTTGCAGTAAAATTTGATATAAAATGACCTGATTATTTGATCATATATCTATATACACCGTACAATCCCTTTTAACCCCCTCTAACTTTTTTAGCCCCCTCCCCTCACCCTAGAATCATATTGAAAATCCGCCATAATTTGAACAAGAGGCCCATGGGCCACATCACTCATTTGAGCATTTTTGCTAAACAAAGGCACAAATAAGTTAAGTATCAAAAAACCAGAAGTCTCTGTCGAGACTGAAGCTCTACTGGTTTGTACTTATAGCAAAGGAAGAGAAAAGTACTTAAAGCTGAACACTTCTCATAAATAGGCACTGTCAGGCGGGTATATATACCGTTTGATTTCGTTACACCCGATTGCACACTCGAAACTTGTGGCCGACATGTAGTACTCCTTTCATGGTCTTATATTTTTTGCGTTTATTCCTTGTTTTTATGTGCATTTTCTGTTTGTAAATAATATGTAATGACCTATATTTTTCTTGATACTTTTGTCCTGTTTTGGAAAAAATACGTTCAATTTGATAATTTCATCGCGACCGAGTAGCACGGCTGTGTAATATGTACGTCTACACTCGTCGGATCTCTACAGCAAAATACATTAAACTGGTAAGCGATCTGCTCCTTATATATGGGTTGTAGGGAAAGCGATGAAGAACGGGAAATATGGCGACTATGCCTTTTTACGAGTAGTGTTCAGCTTTAAGCAGTTGGGAATTGAAACTTTACAACAGCAAAATAGAATAATGATTCTTGATAAGAGTCTCTTTATGTTCTTAGTGTAGTCTACTTGTGTGCCAAGTTTTATTGAAATCAGACCAAAACTGTAGGAGGAGTAGCATTTTGAAACAATTTTATAGACATTTTTATTTTTAGTAACCACGGCAACACCATACCTGGAAATCAAAAACCGATACACACAATCATGGATCTTAGTGTAGTCTACTTGTGTGCCACGTTATATTGAAATCAGACCAAAACTGTAGGAGGAGTAGCATTTTGAAACAATTTTACAGAAATTTCTATTTTAAGTAACCAAGACAACACCGTTCAAGGAAATCAAAAACAGATAAAACTAATTATGTATCTTAATGCAGTCTACTTGTGTGCCAAGTTATTTTGAAATCAGACCAAAACTGTTGGAGGAGTAGCATTTTGAAACCATTTTAATGAAGTTTCTATTTTTAGTAACCACGACAACACCGTTCAAGGAAATCAAAAACCGATATATTGAATTATGTATCTTGGTGTAGTCTACTTGTGTGCCAAGTTATATTGAAATCAGACCAAAACTGTAGGAGTAGTAGCATTTTGAAAGAATTTCACAGAAATTTCTATTTTTAGTAACCACGACGATACCGTTCATGGAAATTAAAAACCGATAAACAGAATTATGTATCTTGGTGTAGTCTACTTGTGTGCCAAGTTATATTGAAATCAGACCAAAACTGTAGGATGAGTAGCATTTTGAAAAAATTTCACAGATATTTCTATTTTTAGTAACCACGGCAACACCGTTTATTGAAATCAAAAACCCATACATAGAATTATGTATCTTAGTGTAGTCTACTTGTATGCCAAGTTGAAATTAGACCAAAACTGTAGGAGGAGTAGCATTTTGAAAAATTGTTTACAGACAGACAGACAGCTAGACGGACAGACGGACAGATGCCGGACGAATTACTACCGCATAAGCTCTTCTGGTCTCTGACCAGTAGAGCTAATAAGGCTTGAATTTTAAATCAATTGTGAATACTTCCATATCAATAACTAGAACTGTCCAATAGGGACAAATACCCCCGCTGGGTTTTTCAGAGTAGGTGCCAATTCAGAAATATTTTATGGATGTAGTAAGAGGTGTTCACTATTGTCTAATAAAGTGCCCCGCCACAGCATGATACGCCAATCAAATATTGTTCAATAATCATAAATTGGTTAGGGTGCAAGAAAATCAAGTAACCTTGATTAACAGATTGACACAGATTTCAATGAACTATTTTCCATTTCTTATCAGTTTTAAAATATTTTACATACATCTCTAAGAGACTTACAGTGTAGGGATTAATTAAAACAAATAATACGTACATCATATAATTCTAAACTGGCTGTGTTAGAGCTTAACAAATATCCATCTGCCGCTTTAAATTGTTTATTGCATATTTTATGAAATAATGGAAATGCTACAGTCTAATAAAAAAAAATCAAAAATTAATAATTATTCTTTAGACTATAAAATTCTAAGTGAGACATGACTGCAATTTGTTGCAAATATATAAAAATTGAAATGTATTTTTTTTTCAATGAACACATGTATAATTAATTTTAATTATATTATACAATACTAATTCAGTTTTAATCATATACTAAAACATCAATTTGTTTTAATTACATTACACCAATTGAAAGATCTTTATCTGAACTACAGCCATCAAGAACTCTTAATTAACACAAGCAACTATAAGGCCATTTCTTTTTGCCCAACTCCCAAGAGACAAATTAAGATAATACTGCATGATGCTCTTGCCAGTTAACTCCCGACAATGAAGTCATTAATTTCTCTCTAATTTGACATGCACATTTCTGCTATCAAAAATTCTCCTTGACCAGTGCTTGATAATTATGCCCATGGGACAAACTGAATTCCTCTCAAATCATTAACATTTTTTACAGAATCTGCTGTAAAGTATATGATGGAAAAATAAGTTTTTACTTAATTTAGCATTTTTTAATAAGGATACAACAATATTTTTACATTTTTTAGGATTATGAAATTTAAAATTTTAAAGACTTAGTTTTTTAAAAAAAATCACTTAAATTAAAGGTCACAGTGACCTTGAAATAGGTCGTGACACACCGTCTACCCAAGATGCATAAATTGTCCAAGTTTGATGATTGTATGTGTAATAGTTTTCTAGTTATGAGCCAAACAATATCACAAAATAAAAAAGGAAAAACGCCTGTAAAATGCAGAAAAATCATCCAATCATGATGAAAATCCCAAATGCACACCTTCATATGGTGAATAATAAGTGTATAAATTTTCATACAAATCCATCCAACAGTTTCTGAGAAACGGTCCGGACAAAATCTTGTCTACAGACGGACGGACAGACGGACATGGTGATTCCAATATACCCCCCTAAACTTCGTTTTCGGGGGTATAACTATGGCTTCACTGTTCTTGAAGTTTTTCCTACATTCCTTTGTAAAAATTTCATTCACATTGTGGCCCCTCCCTATCCCTGGAATCATGATTTGAACAGATGTGAATCTACACAATCTAGTGATGCTGCCATATCAATATAACTTAACTATGGCCTTCCATTCTACAGAAGAGGATTTTTCCGATAGATTCCTATAAAAAAACTTTGATTGTTTATGTATTTCTATGTTCAACTTTGATCCCCCATTGTGACCCCACCCTACCCCCGGGGGTTACGATTTGAACAAACTTAATTTTACACTACCTGAGGATGCTTCCAAATAAAGTTTTATCTTTCCTTGCCCAGTGGTTCTTGAGAAGATTTTTTAAAGATTTTTTCTTTAAAACTTTGATTTTCTGTTGTGGCCCCTTCCTATCCTCGGGGGTCATGATTTTTAATAAACTTGATTCTACACTACCTGAAGTTGCTTCCACACAAGTTTGATCTTTTTCCTGGCCCAGTGGTTCTTGAGGAGAAGATTTTTAAAAAAAAAACTTTTCCTGTGTATTTCTACATTAAACTTTGATCCCCCATTGTGACCCCAACCTATCCCAAGGGGTCACGATTCGAACAAACTTAAATCTACACTGGTTTTTGAGAAAAAGATTTTTCCTATGTTTTTCTATGTTCAACTTTGATCCCCAATTGTGGCTCCACCCTACCCCAGGGGACATGCTTTGAACAATTTAAAATCTACACTACCCCACTGGCCCAGGATGCTTCCACATGAATTTCATCTTTCGATCCTGGCCCAGTGGTTCTTGAGAAGAAAATTTTTGAAAGATGCCATTACTTTTTCACTAATTCATAACTATCTCCCCTTGGAAGAGGGTGTGGCCTTTCATTTGATCCCCTTCACCTAAGGATACTTTGTGGCAAGTTTGGTTGAAATTGGCCCAGTGGTTCTTGAGAAGAAAATGAAAATGTAAAACGTTTATGACAATGACAACTACAACAACAATGACGATGACAGACAAATTTTGATCAGAAAAGCTCACTTGAGCCTTTGGCTCAGATGAGCTAAAAAAATTGAAATTGAAACTTAAATTGGTAATTGGGTAACTCTTACATTATATATTCTTGAAAGTGAAAGATTTTTTGCACTACCTAATCATTATGTATACACTGTATCTGAAAGTAAAAGTTACCTACAAATTTGTTCTCCTTGTGGCTTGTCTTATTTCTCAGTGAAAAACTAAATAATTTAGCATTAATTTTATTAGATTATCTTAACTGAAAGGAAAATTATACAATCTTTTAGTGGTTCTCTGAATTTATTTTTTCAATTTTCTAAGTGCCGGAGGCAGTTCAAAGGGATTATACGATATATATACACAGGGAAATTTTCACCCCCTTTGTTTTTCTCTCAATTTGTCGAATTTAAATCTTGGCAAATTCAAAGAACACAGTATACTTTCTTAAAAAGTACAGTGAATGGGCAAACTCAAATCTGACAAAATGATTTGCAAGTGTGAAAGGGCAAAAATAACATGTGGTGAAAATTACCCTGTTTACAGTATATACAATTACTAAGAGATAATTCATAACAATGTATCAATTTTGCTGAAAGATAGTGGGATCATTAAGATTCGGTTCCAAACTAACAGTAGTGTGTTTTGGTATAATATTTAATGTCTACTGGACATCAGTAATTAAGTGACATACAGAGTTTATAGTGACAGCCATTGGATATATTTCTTTTGCACAAGAGATCCTTCTTGCTAAATTTTATAAAAGTCACACTGGTGACCTCCTCAGCTTGTTTCAAAAAATGTCTTGACATTTGGCCCAGTCTCTCTTCCAGTATTCTTCTTTATATAACCAGTCCTCCTTTCCAGTGCATGGACTCACTCCATATGAAAACCACCTACAATGTGAAGAGGCAGTTCTATTAATGCCAGTCTGTTTGTCTGCAAAAACTTTAACCTTGCCCATAACTTTTGATTTAGTGGAGCTACTACTTTCATATTTCACATGTGTATTCCCTGTGACAAGACCTTTCTTTGGGTACCACCAAATTTGACCTTTTGACCTTGACCTTGGAGTTTGACCCACTTTTACACAAAAATTCCAAACTTTTACTTTGGCCATAACTTTTAAATGGTACAAGCAAATTCAAAGAATTGTGGTACGTCCCCCGCTTTCGGTGTCTTTGTGGGCGAGATTTTATTTTTTAGGGTCAAGGTCAAAGTTATTGGTATCCCATGAAAGGTCTTGCCACAAAGAATACATATATTTATAAAGTGCCACGCCACAGCATGATACGCCCGTCAAAAAATTACACAATTATCTTTAACAGTTAAGAGTGCAAGAAAATCACCGTCAACCTTGATTCTAAGATTTCCATGATTTTTCCATTTTATAAAAAAATATTTCTTTATCCATCCCCTCTGCTGTAGGCATAATTATAACAAATATTAGATAACTGATAGATTTCTGTACTGTTTGTGTTAAGACTTTGTCAAATGCCGGCCATCATAATAAACAATATCAAATTAGTCTTAACAACTTAATCTATGCCAAATTAATTTCGAAAAGAAAGGCTGGCCATCAAATGACATATGCTATAAACTGATCAGCAGTTCTTCTGTCTAATCCCCAAAGGATACAGATAAGGCAGCACTTGATCAGATAGCCTTCCTACATAGAACTCATTAATTAATCTTTGACAAGATGCTCGTCTACTCATTACTCCTTAAATATTAATGGATCTGCACTTTTTATCCTAAAACACTTTTAAAACATATAAAATACTTCATGATTTCTTTTTAGATTTAATGCCAGACAGGTTTTATATTTAATTCATATGGACAAGTAGGCATGCTGATTCAACCCCACCCCATAAAATTAGTTTTTAATTAATTAATATTATATAATATCAGATTATTGGTTTACTATGCATTATCAAATAAGTTTTAATTACTTTTCATCAAATTCATTTTAAAACTTAGGCTAGCCAACAAGAGCTATTTTTAATCTAACAGCTAGGCTGGCTGTCCATTTGCCCAATACCCAAGGGATATTGATAATACCAATGCTCTACTAGTTACCTCCTCACACTAAACTCATTAATTTCTCTCTAATTTCACATGCAACTTTCTGCTATCAAAATTCTTCTTGACCAGTGCTTGATAATTATGCCCATGGGACAAACTGAATTCCTCTCATTAACATTGAAATTTGTTTAAGATTCCTGTAAAGTATATGATGAAAAAAATAAGTTTTTACTTGATTTAATACTTTTTAATAAGGATACAACTATTTTTTATATTTTTAGGGTTATGAAATTTAAAATTTTAAAAAATTTCACTAAAATTAAAGGTCACAGTGACCTTGAAATAGGTTGCGACACACCTTCTACCTAAGATGTATACTT
This sequence comes from Saccostrea cuccullata, assembly GCF_032062105.1. Lineage (NCBI taxonomy): Eukaryota > Metazoa > Mollusca > Bivalvia > Ostreida > Ostreidae > Saccostrea > Saccostrea cuccullata. The sequence goes on from NW_026930904.1 coordinate 22,814, forward strand.
TTGCCAAGTTTGATAGCTGTAGGTCTAATAGTTTTCTAGTTATGAGCCGGACAGGATTTTTCCATATTTGGCCATAGCATCTTTATTAAAGGTCAGAGCAACCTACTTTTTGTGCGCGACACACCGTCTACCCAAGAAGGAAGTATCAGTCGACAAAGTTTGATAATCCTAGGCCTAATAGTATTGAAGTTATGAGCCGGACACGAATGGACAGACGGACAGACGGACGGACAGACAGCTAGACGGACGGACGGACATGAAGCCTATAACATAATACGTCCCATCTTAAGACGGGCGTATAAAAATATGAAAGTGCTAGTTTCTACCGTTCAAAGTTTTTGAAAAGTAGTTAAAAGTCCAAGGTCAAGGTCAAAGGGTCAAAGTTCTGGGTATGCAATGAAAGGTCTTCTCACAAGGATTACATACATGAAGTACAAAAGCCCTTACCCTTACCATTTAAAAGTTATGGTCGAGGTTAAAGTTTTTTCAGAAGTACGTAAATCTCCAAGGTCAAGGTCAAAAGGTCAATGTTGTTGGTATACTATGAAAGGTCTTGTCACAAAGAATACATATGTGAAATATAAAAGTCCTTGTATCTACCGTTCAAAAGTTGTGACTAAGGTTATAATTTTCAAAAAATAATAAAAACTCCAAGGTCAAGGTCAAAAGGTCAAAGTTCTTGGTATCCAATGAAAGGTCTTCTTACAACAATAACATATGTATTAAGTATTAAAGCCATAGCCCTTGCCGTTAAAAATTATGGTCAAGGTTATAGTTTTCTCATAAGTACGTAAATTTCCAAGGTCAAGGTCAAAAGGTCAAAGTTGTTGGTATCCAATGAAAGATCTTGTCACAAAAAATAAATATGTGAAACACGAAAGTCCTAGTATCTACCATTCAAAAGTTATGGCCAAAGTAAAAGTTTGAAATTTTGAGTAAAAGTTGGTCAAACTCCAAGGTCAAGGTCAAAAGGTCAAATTTTGTGGTACCCAAAGAAAGGTCTTATCACAAGGAATACACATATGAAATATGAAAATCATAGCTCCACTAAATCAAAAGTTATGGGCAAGGTTAAAGTTTTTGTGATGGACGGACAGACTGACGGACAGACAGATGGACGGACAGACGAATGAGATTTAATGTCCCCTCGCTTTCGCATTCAGGGCCATTGAGCAGTAAGGGTTCTTTATCGTGCAAGTGCCTACTGTGACACAGGATCTCCGTTTTTAAAGTCATATCCGAAAGACCCATGACTTTCACTTCTAATGCCGAGTGCCTGGCGAAGGAACAGTCACTACCTATTTCTACATCTTGGGTTTGAAGCGTCGCCGCGAACGAGAAGGCTCTACCACTAGGCTACCGTGATCAGTACCTCCATCTAGATCCCTGCATGGATGAATACCGGATATACAGACAAAGGAGTTAATATAATTAAATGTTCATATAATACACCAATTCCACAAATTCATATCAAATCGCAATCATCTCAGAGGAGAGAAAAAATGTGAAAACATTACAATGTGTGAAAATAATCTATGTACAGTATCACTCTTATTGAGTAAACATAACTTGCATGTAGCATATTTACACATCTTAAATACCAAGCTAGCATATCAATTATGATCTATAAAGGCAACGGAATTAGATATACGAGATAATTCTGACTTCTGGGGCACCCCATGTACTAAATAATTTCTGTCATTTTAATAGTTTGATACCCCCTTTTGATCTGAAACTGAATGTTGGTTCAAGTGTAAATAAAGGGCAGTTGTATGTTATGAAGTTTAAGATCTACAGTCCCTGAAACGTTCTACTTTCCCATTTTTCCTTTCACTCACCGTTCGTTCAGCGTTCGTTCACCGTTCGCTCTTCGTTCACAGTATTGCATTCACTGTTCACCGTGCGCTTGCTTTCACCGTTCCGTTTATTTTGCATTCACCGTTCACTCATCATTCAGTCTTCATTGTCATTCGGAACTTCGAAGTGAAAGGACTTATCTTTTTGATGGTAAGGATTTACACGTTTTTTAATTAAATAACTTAGATATCGTGTTTGAAGATTAATTATTTCATTGCAAAAATTATCTATGATATTTATATTTCTATTATTAAAACCCAGCTGTAACTTATTTCATGAAATTTTACCTGGAAAATAATACATCAAGTACCTACATGTATGTAGAATGATGCTAAAATATTAACTTTAAAAAAGAGCAATGTACAAATGCTTCATGCACGGCATCAATTTGTTGTAATTTTAAAGACGACAAATCATTAAAGGATGTATAATAATTAATCCAAGTCTTTTACAAGAAAAGAATACACAAAAAATTATTTCTACAGTAACACATATTTTAAACTACACGTAGGTCTGAGAATTATGAACAGACGTACTGCAAATATTCAATTAATTAAATATCTTTAGAGCTAATTAAATTGATAGTGTAATTTTAAATTTTAGAAAAGACCAACTGTTTAAAATAGTCTATTATTAGAGAAGGAAAAGTCCTTCCTTCACCGTACCTAAACATATGTTTAAATATATGTTTGCAATTCAGTATAATTAAGACCCCCCCCCCCCCCCCCCTGGTGCCTTTTCTCCCGAAATAAAATTCTTAGTATTTTCAGTACATTTTAAATAATATTTAATGTGTATTGTAGCACAAGAAAATCAGTCTTAAAACCAACAGTCATTAAACAATAGTATTTTAGAATACACTTGTGCCGACAGTAATATTTTAAATTGGCAGGGAATATGTTTCAAATTCAATTTAAAACTTAATCCTTCCAAGTATATATTCCCATTCTTTATTTATTTTTTCTGCAGGAATGCAAAAATCAGATCTAGAAATGATAGGGAAAAATATTAAAACTTCTTGGAAATTCTAAGTGACTCTTTGCCTTCGACATGTTCGGTGAAACGCGATTTCCACACCTCCACTGTGTGGAATGATTTTGATTGACAGGACAAGCACACTACTAGCTTGTGGACTTCCTGTGAACCGTGTGAATTTGATGTAGGAAAATAAAAGCCAATGATTATTGTCAAATGGATTTGTTAATCTAAAAAAAATTGATTACCTTTACTGCTTGGAATATTTAGAAAAAATAATAAGAATTTTTATTTGATGCAACAGATATCTGAAATTTGAGGGGGTATCTCTCTCTCTCTCTCTCTCTCTCTCTCTCTCTCACACATTTCTCTGTTCAATAAAAACTATGACAGCACATTTTTTATTTAGTTTTGAAAATTTAATCTATTACTAATAATTTGAATGCCTCTTTCCATCATCTTGTCCGAGTATAATTACTGCCGGGAAATGTCTACAGATACATGTAGAAGTTAGCTAAAATAATCATCAAAAAAGACACATAAATATAGAATATTTTGCATTAGAATTTAAAAAAAACGAGAGTTTTTATGCAATACGTGTACAGACAATTGTGAATTTAAAAAAAAATCTGTTATTTTACTCAGAATCGAATCGCCTTGGCACGGAAATACATGTATGGTTGTTTCAACCACGTACAATGTAATTAATTCATTCTTATAAGATGTAGTTTTATCTTCTGCAGTCCACATTATTTTAATAGTGAAAAACATAAGCATATTCACTATATAACACATTCATTTTATATTTAATTTACATGCGTTCGGTAACAAATACACATTATGGCAATCAAAATCTTGTTATAAAAATATCTATTTAAAACATAGGTACACATGTGAACAGAAAAGATGTTTTTATTATTTATCTATTTATTTATTGTTTATTTATATTAAAGCACTTGAAATTAGAATTATAGAATAACAGAATAATCTTAATGCAAGGAAAAGATCGGAGGCATTCGGAATAAATCGTTCATCTTGCGTTCACCGTTCATTCACCGTTCACTTTGCGCTCGCATTCGCGCTCTGTTCGCGTTCTCTGTTCACTCACCATTCACCAAGTTGCATTCAGCGTTCGCATATTGTTCACTCACCGTTTGCTCTGCGTTTGTTCAGCGTTCGTTCACCGTTCAAGTTGGAAAGTAGAACGTTTCAGGGACTGTATATATTTTAACAATAAAGAAGATTAAAGATCATCCCCACTGTGGAAAGCTGACGACCATGCAACAAATTATAAATTAAAGAAGCTGATCAGCCGGGGATATCTGCCCCTCCATATTGATCATAATAATTATATGCAAGTATTTATGAATGAACACCCCCCCCCTCCCCCCAAATCTAAATCTATCTAAAATAGATTTATTGCTCTTGGTCAGTTTTTTTAACTGTAAAAAAATGAGGTGTTTTTGGATTGGGTATGTCGGTATAACTTTTCATGATATGCCCTCGCACTTACCTCTAAAACTTACTGAAGACCTGAAGCATAGATTACTTATGAAATATTTGTAAAACCTACAGATAAATATGCTGACATATTTCTGTATTATATATTTTTGCCAAAGGAAATATTTTTGTTTCAAAAATGATGAAAATATCAGTATACAGTATACGTATGTACATACATCGATATCTTCAGTGCGAGTTACGCTCAGCATCAATAAAACATTTTTGCTTTTGAAGCAGGATGAAAATTTACTTTTGTATACCTGCATGAAATTATCTCAGAAGATTTCGTAAAATAGATCAACGGCTGATGTACGTACGTAAATTGCGGCTATATATGATATGTAACAGTACCAACTCTCCCTCTGGTACTAAGAAACTGGCTTACCCTCATCCAAGTTCTAGACTTTGTTTAGTGGAATTGCAAACAATTAATATCCAAATCCTTCAATTTCGTACATTGTGTTTTTTTATTATTGATATTTTTGCACAAGCTAGTCCAGTATTATGCAAGGGTTAATGTACGAGTAGCGCTCCATCCCTTAAAAGTAATGGAGCAGAGGCCCATTACTCTTAAGGAATGGAGCGCTACGAGTATATTAACCCGCGTAAAATCCGCCTTTCTGAATGCTTGTTTTTATTGTTTGTTAATACATAATAAAAAATATTTATATGATACATTGTAAATACTTTTTACATATTAGTAGTAGTATTTTTATGTATAATATAGAAAGAAAAACTAAAAAAAGTGTACTGAATTTAATCTAAATAAAAGTCTTTCAACTGCCTCGTTAGCTCAGTGAAATGAGCATCGGACTGCTATGGTGAGGGTATCGGGTTCGATTCTCATCATAAGTGATCTAATTTTCTTAATGTGAAACTAACCTTTAAAATTTTCCAAAACTCTTCTCTAAAATTTTCTAAGTTCTTTCCTTGGTAGAGGCACAGAAAGGAGAATAAGACCATAACAAATTTCGTTTCAATGTAATTTGCAACTCTCCATTCCTTAAAAGTAATGGAGCGCTCAAACAAAAGAATGACGTCACAGGTGGATTTTACTTTGCTTGTATTACAAAGGGCAGACGTGGTTATGATATTCCATTTTTTTCACAGTGGTGGATTCAGAAGGGTTGGACACCTTTGAATTTGCTAAAGAGAGAGGGATCGAGAGAGAGTTCCATTATTTTTTTTTAATTTCAGTGAAAGGTTCATGAAGTAATAAATGTAGAAATTCAGTTGTGAAAACAACATGGACCCAACCCCCGATAAAAGTGATACTACATCCCTGTATCTGTTTATCTAAATGTAAGCGTACGTTAGAACAACTCTTTCCCACTTCAACCCCCCTCTTCACCCCCTTTTTGAATTTTTTTTTTTTAGATCCAAGTCTGTTTCACTTAAACATTTACAAGCTACATGTAGTAATCTAGTAATCACGTAAAGCAGTATTAAGATTAGTCTTTAAAATAACAATAGTATCCTACTACATGTATTTAAAGAAAATTTAAACAAAAATAGTATTTTATACAGCTTTAGAAAGAAACAAGCAATTGAAGAGGGGTGAACCTGGAGATGATAGAAATAGAGCTCTGTTAATAATTTAATGGTATCATCATGCAAGTAAAGTTTAAGTGATTCATCTTGAAAAAAAAAATTCAATCATTTGAAAGAGCACAAACTTAATTAATTACAGTCTTTATGACGTCACAACTGATGTATATGTATTACTCTTAACATCATGTTTGAAGAGAAATGTAAAATCAACTAATTTATGATTTTTTTGTTTGAGTTTTGAATTCAAATAATATAAATTGCAGATCAAGCCTCTCCACAAATATCCATTTCAAACGAACTACTGACTATTTTTTTTAACATATTGTGTGTAAATTTAATTGTACTTATATAAACCAAATATTACTGAATGATTAACAAAACTTGCGAATCTTTGAGGCATCAAAATTAAAAAGTAAAGTAATATTTCATATTGGCCATACGTACGAACAACAATTATAGCGTGTAGATTTGTATGAGCAATATCTATATATATGGCAAGTATTAAAATTGTTCTTGACTGTGGCCACATTTAATTTTGGGAAATTATGCCGAAAAATCGGCATTTTTGAACGTTTTTATGAAACCGTCGTCTTCAATCCATCGCACGTGCCTAACTGAGCATTATTTGACAAAATGAGTTACGCAAGGAAAAGAAGTATGTTGTCCTCTAATAATTTACGTTATAATACCTGCCATAAATAGAAACTCTATTTTTGTGAAAAACATAGGGCCAAATATAACGGTTCGTGGCTTTAGCTCTTTTGATCAGAAAAGCTTACTTGAGCCTTCGGCTCAGGTGAGCTAAAACATATGAAATATATGTATGACTAGCGGTATATTTGATAAAGAAATTTGGGAATTATTGGCAACAATTTATTTCACACATTTCACATTAAAAAATATCAGAAGACAATGAAAAAATACAGAGGTGAACTATTTCAATTCATCGTTTCATATAATTTAAACGTATTACATTTGGCTGTGTATTCTTTTTAGCGTTTTTGGTGGAAAGAAATATCCGCAAATTCAAGTACAACGTTAATTGTCTGGCACATTTATCTATCAAGAAGACATTAAGATATGTGCTAAATCAAATCAATGCCAACTTGTTCAAAATCCAATTTCCCCCAAATATTGTACGCACTAAATATAATACATTTATAGTAAATGTTTAAAAAACAAAAGATGATAAATTTTTCAATTGTGAAACTCAGTATTTAAAATTTTGATACGGTTGCAGTTCAAGTGCAACTTCCTACTTCACAAGATGGCGACAGATACCTACTTCACATGATGGCGAAAGATAGCATGTTGTAAAATGAACTTTGATGAAACACTTTTTTCGAGATGAATAAAAAAATTTTTGTTTTGGCATATTGATGGATATTTAATGGATTAAAGAAATCAATAAAATGTATATTCAATTCTTAATTGTGATTTATTTTTCTCAATAAAATTATTTCAAAAGTTATGAAAATTGTATAGATTTATTTTAAAATTGACCTACATTTTACAGATTTGGGGTCATTTTTCGTAAATTTAAGCCGTAGAAAGGTCGATCCTTTAAATAGGGTGACCCCAACGGTTCTGAGAAAAAAAAGTATCGACCTATACCCTGTAAATTACGGTATATGTATAGCATAGTTTCTATGGTTTCAGATGGACTAAAAATCAATCACATACAATGGGGACCATTCCTCCTTTTTCTTTTTTCTTTCTTTTCTGGCTGCCCTCTGTTTTTCCTCAATCCTGTTCTTCTCAGCTGATGCTAAATCTGTATAATAAAGAATTTAAAAGCATTTTAACAAAGTGAGAGATCCAAGGGTCTCAACAATCACTTGAATGTACTTGTAATATGATCTTGTAAATGAGCCATACTAGTGACCTTGAACTTGCTAAATTGGCCTTAGATTAACAAAAGGCCCATGGGCCACATCGCTCACCCGAGTAATTTTGACCATGCTGTTCTTTATCAGATTTTCCCCTTGTAATAACCCACTGTGATTCCAAATTATGGCCCCAATCATGATTTGAACAATTGAGAATCTACACTGCCCCAGGTAGTTAGAATGATCTAACTGTGTCTCGGTACAAGCCCTCACCACAGTTAGAATACGTCCCATATACTAGCAATGTAGCAAATCGGAGCAAATCCTCTCCGAAACGATTTTGAAGAATATAAAAGGATTTGCACTGGAAATAACTACCAAATTAATCAAAACAAACCTTTTTGAGATTGCTTATGCCTTTTATCCCAGAAAATAATCCATCTAAAGACGAAAATCCAATTAATTTTCTCAACGTTTTTCTCTCGCTTCAAATTTACCTGCCATGTTTACATTCGGAACTCTCTAGATTGTTCTTAGTAAATTCACTGAGTTATAGTGAGTACGAGTTATCGCTCATGTTTCTTTTGCTACATTACAAATACACAGAACGAATTCTGTGGTTAAACAGGGTGCGTAAGACAATATCATTTTAACGACAGAACGTTCTATCTATGCCCCAGGATGCTTCCACATAAGTTTCAGCTTTTCCATACATGCCAACTTTTGAAAATTCCCATGGGGGATTTTGCGCACAACGACATTTTTCAAAGCTTTAAATTCGCAACATTTTGTCATGAAATTAAATGATTATGACATGATCCTTTTTTTTAAAAATTTATAATATAATTAATATCACTTATTAATACTACTAAAGGATAAAAATAACACAAAAATAAGGTTTTTCTTTTCAAAATTGAAATATTTTTGCTCAAATAGGTGCCCCTCTCACTAAAGATGGGGTATTTAGTTACAAATTTAAACTTTTTTTTTACCAGCTAGGACACATAATTTAGTGAACAAGAGGCCCAAGGGCCTTGAATCGCTCTTCTGATAAATTGTACAATCTATCACTTCTATTAGAAGCCTCCAACTCTATTAGTATCATAAGACCCAAAATGCATCAACTTACAAAGTTTGATAATATTTAGCCAGTTAAGACTGAAGATATCATAATATAATTATAAAATACCATAAGTAGGTCACAGTAACCTACCTTTTGATTGAAATTTTCTGATGACTCAAGATACCGTATTTGGCCGAGTATAATACGCATTGATGTAAAATACGCACCCCCCTTTTTGAGTCTGAAACTGGGGGAAAAAAACACAGTTCGGATGTATTATATGCAATGGAAAATTTTAACAAGCGATGTTCTGAACTTTGAAAATCGTGGTAATTTGTACGAAAATCGGCGCGAAGATTAAGTGTCAAAAATTTACAGAACACACATTTATTTTCAAATACATTTATATTTTTTTCTTAATCTGCAATTTCCATATCGCGGCAATCTGGAGAAAATTATTTATTCATGAATTTCAACTAAGCACAAGATAATGTTGTGTAAAGGTGTTAACAGAATTTATTTTTAAAGCATACGGTGATTTTGAAATAATAAGTGGCCATATAATTCTTTGGTGAAATAATTTTATATCAACAAAGCATGAGATATTGTTGCAAGTTTAAACAGTTGTCATATTTAATTTTGGTTCGAGGTAATCATGTTGAAAAAAGAAATTGAAACATCAAAGTATTTTAAAAATTAAGTTGACTACGATTTTCCTCTTCTGAATCGTCGCGGATATTTTATTTTCTACAGAGCACGAATAAATGATAACACTTAAGTTTTAGCTTACTTCATATTTAATCTGTTAAATCTCAATTATTTAAACAATGGTTCGATAAGTATAAGATAAGGTAAAATTACATTTAACAAGTGTTTAATTGTTTAATGTGTGGTAATCAACACACGCTCACACATACGAAAGGTTACAAACCGACCCCCGCTTTTTAACAAAGAAAATAACCAAAGCAATTAAGGACAGTGAAAATAATCATCGCTATAACTGTAAAAACATTGCTTTGGAGTCGGTAGATAATTAATTGCCCGGAGGGGTGTTGATAGTTAATTATCCTTTGACCAGCGCACTTGTGTCACAACATTGGCTTCCTTTCATTGGGACGTATAGAGGGGTGTTTGTGTTGCAGTGAATTTTCACCGAGTTATTTAAAAACTGAAATAAAAATTTTGTTTTATTGTATTTCATTAAAAAATGACTTATTACTTTGTCAGGCAGATAAGGTGCATATGTACTATGATTACGGAAGCACGTGACAAAGGAATGTGTTAACGTCTTAAAATAGCATCGGTAATGGCGACCTACACGGAGACGATAAACATGGAGCTCTAATTATTTTAACTTGCTTTTTCATGTCATTTTAGTATCAAAATATTATGAAAGTGTTATTTTTAACAAGCATACCTTCCAACAATAACTTTCCGAAGTTTAAAAATGACAATAAACAAAAGAAGTTGTATATGTCTATTGGTAATACTACAGTATGTACGTATGATAGCCGTGTTTCACCTGAAAGAAAAACTTATCAAAGTCCCATTGTGATGTAAAATACGCATCCCTTTCTCACAGAAATTTCTTTAAGGAAAAAAGTGCGTATTGTATTCCCCCAAATACGGTACATTAATTGACAAAGACTGATAATTCTAATTAAATAAGTACCTGAGATATTCAAAAGTAGGTCATCATGACCTACTTTTGGTCAACATTCTCTGAAAAGCCAAGATGCATCAACTGACAAAGTTTGACGATTCTAAGCCAATTAGTACTAGAGATAATTAAATATAGCCATCAAATGTCAAAAGTAGGTCACGGTGACCTACTTTTTGGTCGACGTTATCCAAAAACCCAAGATGCCTAAACTGACAAAATTTTATGATTCTAAGCCATTAGTACCTGAGATATTCAAAAGTTGGTCACCATGACCTACTTCTTGTTGGACATTCAATGAAACCGTAAGATGCCTCAACTGACAAAGTTTAATGATTCCGAGCCAATAAGTACCAGATATAATTAACCCTAGTCCTGCAGGTCGTCGCTTTATCGACAACCCAGATAACACCATCACAGTGCCAGTCGTCGATAAAGTGAGAGCCGCCATGTTTTCCGTTCTGTGCCGGTCATCAGTATATCGACTTTGCACACATGACTTTTTCTTTGGTATTTTAACCAACGAAATAAAGGTAATCCATTCATTTCAATGTTGTTTACTAAAAATAGATAGATTTTCCAGTAGTCTAATGATATGATTGGCTCCTGATGGGAAATTCCTTTATGTATTCTTAGAGAATGAAACTTGTTGATCGCGTGCTTTGGGGGAAAGTTTGAAAACAAGATAGAGGTCGCAGAGAAGATGCTCGATGGAAATACGCTTTTACAGTAATAGCAGGCAGAAATAAATGTTTTATTTGGTAAAATATATCTAAATTGAGCTTCCGATGAAGAATTCTGATGATTTGATTCCATGGACATGAATATTACGTTGGAGCAATAACTTTTCAGAGGACACATGGATTTAAAAACATTGATGCGCGTCACAAGTTACAAAGGTGAAAAAAATCGATACAACTGTGTCAAATGATCGCACACTGATTGACAATCAAAGTTTATTATTTCTAATACCTGTTTTGAAGATGTTTTGGTTAAAAAAAATACTTTACGGCAGATATATTCAATATTTCACAAGGAAGAAACGGAGCCACAAAATCGGATTTCCATGTCCATTAAACAGGTGTCAAAAAAGGACTTGTAGCAATCATAATTTTATGTTTAAAAATCTGAAAGTATAGCCAGTAGTAACATGAAGGACTCTTACAATATAGTAGTTGCAAAAAGCTATTATGAAATAAATAATGACATTAAAATACCAATAATTTCTCATTTTAAATATTTTAAATGTAAAATTTTAGTTTAAAGCTTTTGTAGTTTTTTACTGAGTTGAAATATTAAAAAAAATTCTTCACAATTTTCTTCTTTTCTTTTCTTTTTTCTGAAATAAAGTTGTGCAGATTGTTATCAGAAAAGTCAATTATAAAATGGTGATAATTAAGATAATCTACAGCATATGCAATTTGAGAGAAATTTATAAATCAGCCTGGCACAGTCAGCGGCTGGAGCTCCTTATCAGCTCGGCACTCAGAGATGCTGTTATCTATAGAATCCCTGGCAGGACAAGGGTTAAATATAGCCATAAAATGTCGAAAGTAGGTCACAGTGACCTACTTTTTGGTCGATGTTCTCATAAAACCCAAGGTGCCTAAACTGACAAAGTTTGATGATTCTAAGCTTATATGTACCTGAGATATTCAAAAGTAGGTCACCATGACCAAAAGTAGGTCACCATGACCTACTCTTTGGTCAACATTCTCCAAAACTCAAGATGCCTCAACTGACAAAGTTTGATAATTCTTAGCCAATATGTGCCTGAGATACTTAGATATAGCCATAAAATGTCAAAAGTAGGTCACCATGACCTACTTTTTGGTCATCACGCTTTGAAAACCCAAGATGCATCAACTCACAAACTTTGATGATTTTAGGTCAATAAGTACCAGAGATACTTAATTATAGCCACAAAATGTCAAAAGTAGGTCACCATGACCTACTTTTTGGTCGTCACTCTCCAAAAACCCAAGATGCATCAACTCACAAAGATTGATGAATCTAAGCCAATAAGTACCGGAGATACATAAGTAAAGCCATAAAATGTCAAAAGTAGGTCACCGTGACCTACTTTTTGGTTGTCACTCTCCGAAAACCAAATATGCATCCACTCACAAAGTTTGATGATTCTAAGCCAATAAATGCCTAAGATACTTAAATATAGCCATAAAATGTCGAAAAGTAGGTCATTGTGACCTACATTTTGGTTGACATTTTTCAAAGACCCAAGATGCATCTACTGACCAAGTTTGATGATCGTAGGTCTGAAGGTAATCAAAATATGCGTTTTAAACAATTTGAAAACAAATGTCAGCAAAATTCAAAAAGTAGGTCACAGTTACCTACTTTTTCATAAATATGTTTTAAGGTCCCAAGATACATCAAAGTACAAGATTTGATGCTTCTAAACCTCCCAGTGTCTGCAATAATGTTTAATGTTTAATGTTTTTAAAAGGATAAGTCATAAAGTTCAAAAAGTAAGTCACGGTGACCTACTTTAAAGTTGACATTGTTCGAGGACCCAAGATGCATCAACTGACGAAGTTTGATGATCATAGGCCTTAAAGTGTCTAAAATATGCCTTCAAATCAATTTGAAAACAAATCCCCACAAAATTTAAAAAGTAGGTCACCGTGACCTACTTTTGAGTTAACATGATGTGAAGTCGTAAGATGCATCAACTTACAGGATTTGATGATCCTAGTCCTTATAGTAAGCAAAATATACACGTTTTTATTAATTGTAAATTTAGGTCAACTTTGAAGTGACCTTGAGACCACGCCCTTTGCCCCAGGGTAATTCCCCATGCAAATTTTAATCTTCGACATATCCTGATCTTTGTTTGTAAGTTTGGTGAAAATCTGCCTGGTGGTTATTAAGTAGAAGATTTTTTAGCAACCAGTACTTTTGGTTTTGTTTTCCTGATTATCTCCCCTTGTTTAAGAATCCCAACCCTTATTTTAGTATAAATAGTAGCCCTTGGGCCAAGGATACCCTGTGACAAATTTGGTACTGATTGGCCGAGGGGTTCTTGAGTTATGGCCCATATTCTAACAAGAGGCCCAGGGACCACAGTTTCACCTGAGCACATCGGGCTTGAAAACCTCCCCCCCCCCCCTCCAGGCGTTCATCATTTTAACAAACTAGAATCTACATTACCTGAGGATGATTCCATATAAATATCACTAATCATAGCTTTGAAGTACTTGAAAAGAAGATTTTAAAAGGTTTCTCTATACATGTATATCCCTATGTAAAACTTGGGTCGGCCATTTTGGCCCCACCCTTGCCCCGGGGGTCATGATTTGAACAAACTTGAATCTACACTACCTGGGGATGATTCCACATGAGTTTCATCTTTCCTGGCCCAGTGGTTCTTGAGAAGAAGATTTTTAAAGATTTTTCCTATATATTCCAATGTAAAACTTGGGTCGGCCATTTTGGCCCCACCCTTGCCCCGGGGGTCATGATTTGAACAAACTTGAATCTACACTATCAAAAGGTTGATTCCACATGGGTTTCATCTTTCCTGGCTCAGTGGCTCTGGAGAAGAAGATTTTTAAAGATTTTTCTATTATATTCCTATGTAAAACTAGGGTCGGCCATTTTAATGCCACCCTTGCCCCGGGGGTCATGATTTGAACAAACTTGAATCTACACTACCTGAGGATGATTCCACATGAGTTTCATTTTTCCTGGCCCAGTGGTTCTTGAGAAGAAGATTTTTAAAGATTTTTCCTATATATATTCCTATGTAAAACTTGGGTCTGCCATTTTGGCCCCACCCTTGCCCCGGGGGTCAATATATTTGAACAAATTTGAATCTACACTACCTGAGGATGCTTCCACATGAGTTTGATCTTTCCTGGCCCAGCGGTTCTGGAGAAGAAGATTTTTTAAAAATGCCATTAATTTTTAATAAATTCATGATTATCTCCCCTTGGAAAAGGGCGTGGCCCTTCATTTGAACAAACTTGAATCCCCTTCACCCAAGGATACTTTGTGCCAAGTTTGGTTGAAATTGGCCCAGTGGTTCTTGAGAAGAAGATGAAAATGTGAAAAGTTTACGACGACAACGACGACAACAACGACAACGACAACGACGACAACGGACAAATTTAGATTCAGAAAAGCTCACTTGAGCCTTCGGCTCATGAGCTAAAAAGTTTACACACACCGCACAAATGGCCATAGCATTAGCTCTTTCAGCCTTTGGCTCAGAAGAGCTAAAAATTGAAAATTGTACAACTTTTGATACTGTAAAGTACTGTTTCTGAGAACATTTTTGAGATTTTTATATTCTAATTAATTAGAAAATCTGATCAGCTACTAAATTTAAAGAAATTTTGAGAAATTGCAATGCATTTATTTTTTGTGTGGGAGATGAGAAAGTTTGTTCCTCATGGTATGTACATTTACAATGCAAGCTTAATCATTAAAACACTTAATTTTACGTCGCACACAAAACAATTCAACGAAATAAACCATAGGTTTTGAAGAATTAAATAATCATTTTTCTAACACAAAGATACCACCTATCCCAAAGAAAATTATTTTTTTACTGTCTTGTACTTTGGCAGGCTTGATGGTGCTATGTGGGTATTTCCTAGTCACATACGCATACAATATTAAATTACTTTTGGGAGAAGGGAAGGAAAAGAAATTCTAATTGACATAGACTTTATTGTTTCATCTGGATTTTTTTCTCATTATTTTAACTGGCAAACTTTACAACATTTTTTCATTATAGGTATAGATAAAGTCAGCAGCTATATGCTTTGTAGTTTTCTACTTTCGTTTTCATATAATGATCTCTTTGGATTCGGATTTTATGGTTTGGTTATTATTTAGTTGTCTTTAATTTATGTTTTCAATAAAATGACTAACAATATCCTTAATCTATGTGTTTCACCTTGCGTACCCCTTAAAACTGAAAAGATAATCCCCTAATTCATTGCCCCAAGCTATAAGCTACCTGCACCTGGACGACTGCATGCGTTGAAGCGTGACGTGATTTCCTGTGGCTAATTAACACCTAAATAAACAATGAAACTTATCTGTGTGCATTGAATAAACAAGTCTGATATTGTTATCCCAATTGACAAAATTCAGCAGTATAGGGAAACTCATAAAATTGGAAATTTTGGGTGAATTTTTACAAATTGGGAAATTAGGGCAATTTTTATCTCCCGATCGGGAAGGCGGGGTGAAAGGCTAAAATCGGGAGGATCCCGCCTAAATCAGGAAAGTTGGCATGTATGCTTTTCTTACCCAGCAGTTCTTGAGAAGATTTTTAAAAAATATATATATCTATGTAAATGTTTGATTCCCTATTGTGGCCCTGCCCAACCCCCCGGGGTCATGATTTGTACAATTTAGAATCTACACTACTCCAGGATGCTTTCACATAAGTTTCAGCTTTCAGACCCAGCAGTTCTCGAGAAGAAGATTTTTAAAGAATTTTTCTGTATATTTCTATGTAAAACTTTGATTCCCTATTGTGGCCCCGCCACACACCCAGGGGTCATGATTTGAAAAATTTAGAATCTACACTACCCTAGGATGCTTCCACATAAGTTGCAACTTTTCTGGCCCAGGGGTTCATGAAAAGAAGATTTAAAAAAAAAATTTCTATATATTTCTATGTAAAACTTTGTTTCTCTATTGTGGCCCAGCCCAACCCCCATGGGGTCATAATTGAACAATTTAGAATCTACACTATCCCAGAATGTTTCCACATAAGTTTCAGCTTTTCTGGCCCTGTGGTTTTTGAGAAGAAGATTTTTACAAGACCCCACCCTATTTTTAAGTTTTCTTGATCATCTCCCCTTGGGAGGGGATTTGGCCCTTTATTTTAACAATTTAAAATCCCCTTTATCTAAGGATGCTTTGTACAAGTTTGGTTAAAATTGGCCCAGTAGTTCTTGAGAAAAGTTGATAATGTGAAAAGTTTAAAGATAGACGGACAGACGGACAGACATAGACAAAATTTGATCAGAAAAGCTCATTTGAGCCTTCGGCTCAGGTGAGTTAATAAAATGTCTTGTACTCAGGTCAAACAATCTTTCTACTTCCAATAAATCTCTGTTAAAAAGTCATAGCCTGGACAAGATTGCATGGACAGATCAGATGGACACACATACATGGATATTCGTATATATACCCATATTATGTTTGCAGGGGATATAAATAATTATAAGAGGCATATGGGCCACATGGAGCACTTTTGTGAGAGAGAAGCAAGCCTGGTAGTATGCATTCTTAGATGTATCACCAATGCAAATTTGTTTGACATAGGGTTTATAGTTACTTGGAAATAAAATCTGCACCAAAAACTTTAACCTGTTTACTCATCTGGAAAATGTGGGTCAGATCCAAAGACTGAAGCAAGTCCCTTTGTGTGCATCCTTAGGTGTATCATCCATGCAAGTTTGGTCATCTTTTGCAAGTTATTTAGAAATGAAACCTGCACCAATATCAATAACCTGTTCACTCATCTTGAAAATGTATGTCAGATTCAGCATCCAAATCTAGCCTGGTTGTATGCATCGTTACTTGGAAATAAGACCTACACAAAAACTGCACCAAAATGTTAATTTTAACCTGCTCCAAAAACATTAACCAACACCGACACTGAGGAGGTCTGAGGGTATCACATACAAGCTCCCCCAACTTCATTGAGGTGAGCTTAAAATGTTCAAATAATATGATTTGCAATCCCGACAACATGCTTGTTCCTATTCTTCAATCTAGTCTGATCATTACAAAGAATTGTAAATCATTTGACTGTTATAATTGGTGTATTGATGTCTTTGGTGTGGTTTTTATTTAAAGAATGTTTTTAAGTTTTTTGCAAGTTATTTGTGTGTGAATCAACAATGTCACGTAGGCATATTTCATGAAGCGTGCTAGCGCTTGATGAAAAATATGCCTACGTGCAACTCTGTGTGATTTAAACACCAATAATTCACACTAAACTTAAAAACATTCCTTATATTTACAATTTACATGTTTGGAAGCACCAAAAATAAGAAGTACTTTTTTTCCGCGTGTTTTTAATTTATTGTATGTACGCGGCTACAAATTTTCCGTGGATATTTGTCCAAGCATACTTAATATAAATGTAAGGCATATAGTGACAGTCTAGGAAATCCACGTAATTTTCTACACACGGATTAAACAGAAATTGAGATTCTGCGGAATTATGACCCCCTGGAAAAAAGTACGTCTATAGTATTTGAATTTCTCGCTGCCCTATATCGTTATACTTTTACTACCATTGTTGTAGCCTTCTTGTGATGTCACGTCAATGTACGTTTCTCCCTGTATATTTTTATGCATGAGTACACACAAAAATGGTATTCATGTCAATTTCACAGTTGGCTTAGTAGAAAAAGACAGTGAATGTAAATATTTTTGTTTACAGAAGCAAATTTAAACAAGAGGCCCATGGACCACATCGCTCATTGAGCCTATTGGCTATAAAAAAGTACAAATCAGTATTGAAAGGTTTACAGGATGTTGGGGGGGGGGGGGGGGGAGCTCCCTGCCCCAAGGAGTCAAAATTTGAACAAATTTAAACCTTCACTACATGAGAATGCTTACATGTCATTACGATTAAACATAGGTGAGAAGATTTTTTTTCCTCCATTTTCTTATGTAGAGCTTTGTTGATCCACCTTCTTGGCCCCACCCCCAACCTTGGGGGTTACGATTTGAACAAATCTGAAGCTACACAACCAAAGGATGCTTCCATATAAATATCACCAATCATGGATTTGATGTTCTTGAGAAGATTTTTAATAAATATTCCTTTGTAAAACTTTGATGGGCCATTGTGGCCCCATCCTATCCCAGGCGGTCACAATTTGAACAAACTTGAATCTACACTACCTGAGGATGCTTCCACCAGAGTTTCATCTTTCCTGGCCCAGTGGTCTTTGAGAAGATCTTTAAAAAATGCCATTAATTTTTCACTAATTCATAATTATCTCCCCTTGGATGAGGGTGTGGATTTTCATTTGAAGAAAATTGAATCCCCTTACCTAGGGATACTTTGTGGCAAGTTTAGTTGAAAAAGGCCCAATGGTTCTTGAGAAGAAGATGAAAATGTGAAAAGTTTATGACAACAACAACAGACAACAGACAAATTTTGATCAGAAAAGCTCACTTGAGCAAAAGACTCATGTGAAGTAAAAAGTGGTGTAATGATATAGCCTCCTTATATAACAATCTTTTTTTTAAAATCTTTTTTATAAGTAGAAAAATTTTACCTTTAAAACTACAGGGTTTGGTAATAATTACAATGTTTTACAGCAATATAAAAATTGTGTGATTAAAAAGTTGAATTAAACATCATACATATGTGCAGAAAATATTGTAAGAGATTTTTTGCACCTGATAATAGAATACAATCAAATAGATATAATGCAAAGAAAAGATGAGTGGCATTCTAACTAAACTGTTCATCTTGCATTCACCATTCACTTTGCACTCGCATTTGCACTCCACTCACATTCTGCTTTCATTTAACATTCACGATGTTGTGTTCAGCATTCACACATCGTTCACTCAGCATTCACTCTGTGTTAGTTCAGTGTTCAATTCACCGTTCACTCAGTGTTCATTTAAGAAATAAAGTACAATGTTAAAAAGTTCACTGGGAAATGAGCTTTTAGTTGGTCATGTGATCAAATCTGTAAAGCCCAAAGGGCTTCTCAGTAAATTATATCACGTACCAGCTAAAAGTTCATTTCCCAGTGAACTTTTTAACATTGTTGTTTATTACTTATATTTACATTTGAGATGAATAAATTCCAAATCAAACTGCATTTATTACATGAACGGGCAGCCGTATTGCTATGTTTTGACGCACAATGACCTAGGGGGCGTAGAAGTTGTTTGGTTTGAAAGTTCGTGTCGCTCCAACATTGAATATTTACAATGATGATCAGCAGTCCAGTTCAGGAATTCTGTGTTTATAATCTAAGAACAATGATCCCCACTGAGAATAATCTTTCTATTTTAATGTTTGAAATCAAAAAGCAGGGATATCCCCCGTTTTAGTTAACATAACTTCAAAGGAATTTTGGGTTAAAAAGGTAAGTTCGATTTTTGGCTGTAATTATAGTATTTAAAACGTTCTTCACACTAAAGGAAGATCTACTGAACATCTGTTGAATGAAAATATCTGTATGTGTCCTCTACGAGGGTTGTCCCAAAAAGTCGTAGACAGGGAAAACAGTTTTGTTTGTCTTTGCTTAATTAAATTTCTTTCCTTATCATAGCCAAAAGTAACATTTTATGATCATGCATTTCAAAGTTTCGTGAAGATATCACATTTAATAAGAAAATTATGAAAAAATAAAGAAAGCCTGTAAGTGTACATCGGCACACGAAAGAAACGTAATTTACGTCCCTTATAACGTCATGATATCTTTTTCTGCGTCGCATGCCTCTGTTAACATTCAATTTTCTTTTTTAGTGAAAAACCACTTTTGACTTAGGGACACTTAAATTCACTACTGTCCATACTTTTTGGTTTGTTGTTTCTTTTTTTAAGCAGATTCAAATTTCAGTCAAACTTGAGTCGAAAGATCGCCTTACGTTGTAGGCAGCAGAGAATACACGTTGTTTGATGCCGTTTGAGGCCCAGATTGTACCCCACTGTCTGTGTTTAACAAACAGTACTCTACTTCTTAAACGCTGCAACTATTTTCGAT